>NC_046987.1:1381513-1549013 GCF_009769545.1 Cyclopterus lumpus
ATATATATCTAGGTTCACCCATCCAGTGCTCTGTGAGACTAATGTCTGCATCAGACAGAAACCACAAGGCGAACAAAAAAAAGCCCATGATGAAGGCGCTAATCCTGTGGGAGCTGCTAGGTGTAAAGCTAGCCTGTATCATACAGAGATGACAGAACAAGGAGCTTTCATGACGAATAAAGCTGAAAACTAAACGGGAGAGGATCTTTATGCACTGCCATTACATCTTTATCAGGGATTGGTCAACACAATTGAAATAACGCTGCACCTTCTTGACTCCGCAGGATCATTTTCACTCAAGTGCCATAATTACTCGGACGCTCTGGGACACAATTACATTTTATAATGTCAAAAGCTGACCTTTAGTATTTGCTCCTGGGTAAGTCCATCGGAGCTGAAATACTGCAAGAAAACCATCCTCTTTACTAAAGGGCCGGAGAGGAAAGCTTGTGTTTTGAGTTAGTGCTGAGACAAAAGCTTTAAACAAGGTATTCCATCAGGCACTATGGTGGACCGTAGACTGTATTTTAAATAGGTTAAGAGTGGCCCCCAAATGGGAGCTAGTGAGAAGTTGGGGAAAACCTGGGCTACAAAAATATACAAGACAACTTAAACACCAACTAAATTAATGACCAAATTTCAATATTCATATCTCTCCATAGTTTCTATGTTAACTGGAAATTATAATGAGGGTAGAAAACAGTACTCGCTCCTGATTGGTTAGGCTAGAACAAAACAATAGGCTCTCCTTCCAATCACAAACGGGCTAACTTAACTTAAACGCCGTGTCAAACTGGCCATACAGATTCATTAGCCAGTCAACAATGCAACAAAGTGTGTTCCCACACAAGCACACAGTTAACAGCTGAGAGGCAGTGCAGTCTGAACCACAGCCAAACGACACTGTTAAAAACACTGAACCTTCTCAAAGAGGACATCCAGAGGTGCTGGAAGCATGGTCTGCCAAACACATGGCTTCAATGTGTGTGTGTGTGTGTGTGTGTGTGTGTGTGTGTGTGTGTGTGTGTGTGTGTGTGAGTGTGTGTTTGTGTGTGTGTGTGTTTGTGTGTGCGTGTGTGAGTGTGTGTTTGTGTGTGTGTGTGTTTGTGTGTGTGTGTGTGTTTGTGTGTGTGTATGTGTGTGTGAGTGTGTGTTTGTGTGTGTGTGTGTGTGTGTGTTTGTGTGTGCGTGTGTTTGTGTGTGTGTGTGTGTGTGTGTGTGTGTGTGTGTGTGTGTGTATATATATATATATATATATATATATATATATATATATATATTTAATTCAATTCAATTCAGTTTATTTTGTATAGCCCAATATCACAAATTACAAATCACCTCAGAGGGCTTTACAATCTGTACACATACGACATCCCTGTCCCAGGACCTCACATCGAATCAGGAACAACTCCCCAAAAATAACCGTTCAGAGGGAAAAAAGGGAAGAAACCTTCAGGAGAGCAACAGAGGAGGATCACTCTCCCCGGATGGACTGTATATATATATACTGTATATATATATATATATATATATGGCTGTCCCTCATACGTACTCAAGTCATTTCCCTTCTAAGCAGTATTGTCAAAGCCTCCGTGAAATGTAACTTCAGGTGTGTGTTGGTCCTTGACTGCGTGGAATACACTTTCACACACACATTCACAGACTCACAACAGTAGGAACCTTTCTGCTCCACTTCAGCCAACTGTGAGCTGGATGTGTGTTTCACTGTGTTACTGGCTACTGTAAGCAATAACCAATCGCTACACAAAGAATCTGAACTTGTCATTTCCTGTCAGTCAAGCCCCACGTCTGTCCTGCACTACCAAGTTTCCATCCAAATTTCAAAAGCATTTCCAGAAAATCCGCAAAAGATACACAAGTGTGAATAAGTGCTTCTTCCCATCCACTGCTGTTGTGAGGATATTAGTTCATTGGAGACAAACAGCTGGTGGAGCTAATCATCCAGTCGGTGCCATTAAACCATCGCAGAGGAAGAAGAGGACACAATGACATGAAGTCATTAAAAGGACTCCAGTCCAAGCTCAAACGTTGGAAACCATGTGAACAATATGAAGGAACGTTTCCGTTTGTTTCATGTGTGAATGTGAGGAAGGTTACAGTCTGCTCATCGCTCCTCACAGATCTGATGCGTTCAGCTCTTCAGTGGAAGCTTGAGTGACATTGAAGTCACATGTTTAATCTACATCATCATTTATTCACCAAATCTATTTCCATTGCACTTTGTCCCATTGTGTATGTATCCATACACCAGCTCAGCCCAGAGTTTTGTTTGGCTCTTTCCATTCCAGTGGATGGAGCCATGTCGGTTGGGACTAGCAAGAGTCAGGGGACATACAATTTAAAAATAACTGAAAATAAATGCATGGAAAGTTGGCAAAAATAGCCGAAATTAACCTAGACTCTACTTCTGCATAGGAAACAGCCATCGTACAGATGGCACCTAATAACTACATACAAATAACAAAAAAGCATGTATGCTGTACATTCAATACAACCATTCTAACACATACATATCATAACTGTACATTACAATGTGACCAGCCATGCCAGCCCACATCTGAGGAACCTGAATGTGGTGCAGCACAAGCACTCTTGAATAAAAAATGCACAGACAATCTTAATATCACGTGCACATGTAAGGTCACTGCCCAGACACGCATGACCTGTACGAGGCCAAAGACTTGAAGGTCTGAAAACTAGACAAAAGTAAACTGGTGCCATGACCTTTTATTTTTATTTCTTACTTCCATCTAGACAGCTTTATATATTTGGAAAAAGACTGCTGCCAGCTGTTAAACACACTAAATTATTGTTTCTCTGTTCTAACTACCTCGAGATGTTTTTGTTATTTTATCCACCTCCCCTCGGGGAAAGAGGGTTGAGCTGGCGTTTCTCCTGACAAGGATGCTCCAGCTGGCCATGTGCTAACATTTGGTTCCCATTAGCCTGTACTGCATTTATGTGGTATAATGTTCAAAAACACTACATAAATTATGTAAAATGTAAATGCTGCTATTTGCATTTGGGTAAATGATGGAATATGAATGTAACTGAACTAAGTGCAATACTGTATATTACAAAAAAGAATTGATCCTCCTCATTCTTTGCGATAGTTTGGGACTGAATTGACAACATGGCACAGTATTCAACATATTGCCACATTACTTCTGGTAGCAAACTGCATTGTGGGTGTCGGTGCTAGACATGTCAGTATTAGGGCAGAGACGTTGTAAGTCAAAGCAGATGCCGTAGCAGCGGCAGTAGTATATTTCACTGATACTGATCTCATGCTTTCTGACAGTAATGGTACTTATGGTAATGTCCTCCGTGAACCAGACATGGCCCTGTGCGCTCATAGACACCGCACATAGCTCCTCGACAACGCTCTGATTTAACACCACAGAAGTTTAAGGCCTGCGCTGCTGGATATTGAGATTTTAAATTTCAAATTCTGCAGCCCTGTCAATGAGACGGCCTCATCCGTCCATGACTAAACATTTGGGATTTGTAAAGATGTTTCAAAAGTTAAAAAAATCCTCTTGGCCTGCACTATCTGCAATATTACAGAATCGTGGACCAAAGGAATCGAACATGTGGAATTAGTTCTATTTGAGTTGTCCGGATCAGACAGCTGACCTTGGCCGTTTCATCATTTGGGTTGAATACATTTTAAGATCTTTAATTATCATCAATTGATTTGTTTTGGCCACTTGCTGCATAACAAGCTTTAAATATATAAAAATGACATTAGCGTATCAAATTAGCAAACAGTTGCTTGTTAAGACATCCAGGAGACACAGAGCAACGTTAGCATTCATTAAGACTCGTGTGTGTGTCAACATGATGTTCTTTCGTTTATTATTCACTCCTCCTTAGCTCTCACTAGGTCCTTACCAACTCATGGGGAAAATATGTAAGGAGTTTGCACATCGGGTACAAAAAAATTTGAAATATTCCTTCACAATTTTCCTTCTCCTTTACACACCGGAGAAATGCTCTTAAGAAATGCATATGAGTGGGAAAAAAAGCCTGCACTGCAAAATACGTAGAAACAAAACACATTTGGGATCCAGTGTGGATAGATCAACTTCATCATAGAGATTAATAGGATCACATTTCTTTATTGATATTTGTATTTAGTCTGAAACACCTTTAAGCTGACAAATGCTCCGCTATCACTAACTTATGGTGCTGGGAACAATTAAGGTCAAGTAGAGCATCCATATGTGGCCCATGAAGCAAAACAATGAGCTAAAGGATGGCAAAAAGAGTAGGTGTGTTACTATAAATATGTTTACATAAAAAGGTCATTGTCTATATGAAAATAGTGTAAAAAGTGCAGCGTTACGGCAATATTAAATAATCAGGTTAAAAGGACTTAAAAACGCATTTGTGTCTGTCTGTGACACATGCAAGGACATATTTGTGATGCTCAAGATATCAAGTTAGAAAATATTATCAGTTTATTCTTGACTGTAGAAACATAGTTTCACAAAAGGTCTCACTAGCTTTTTGTCAGGTTACTTCAAAACTATGTGGGTTCTCGCCACTTATTTCAATCTAATATGAATACCTGATTCATCTATCATAGCTCCAACTTTTTGGCAGGATGGAAAACAATGAAACAAACAGCGTGTGTCTCCCCTCCGTCACATTTCCTCCACGCCTCCTCTCCCATGAAACAATGACATTTTAAAGGAGTGTCGGGGAGAAAAAAAGAGAACAACATTTTTAATTCAACTTTCTTGAGAGAACCTCCCTGAGTCTCTTACCCTGCAACATCCATCTCCCCTCATCAGCCAAACACAGACAGACACCTCCCCTCCACTCTCCCTTTCTTCCCTCTGTTTTTGAATATGTGTTTTCTGTTTATTATTAGCTGACTCGGTGCTTCATCATCCCGTGAAAATTCATATCTGCTGAACATAAGGGGGAGAAACAGTGGGGAATCAATCTTTTGTGCTTGGGCAGATAAACACAAGACACAATCAGAGGGAGGAAGAAAGACGGAGGGAGAAGGAGAACAGAGGAGAAGAGGCCCTCATCCCCTCATCCCGGCCGTGATGGATAGCAGGAGTAAAAGCGTCGGGACGGTATTATGTAAATTAAGAAGGCATCCTAGCATGGCCTTGATGATTATGGGGAGATGTGAATGATGTTTGCGTGTCCCCGGGCACTCCGCCAGGGCCTTGTTATTCCTCTTCCTTCCAACCACCCCTGGGGCGAAGTCAGTGTGACCCCCTGGACGTCCCTGCTGCCACCCATCCCCATCCACTCCTCTCCCACGGGAGCAACCCCCCGTCCCGGAACAACAGAAAAGAAAATAGACGAAGAAAACAACTCACAAAAAGACATCTGTTTCATTTACTTAACAAATTATCTGCCAGGGAACGTGCCCCCAAAGGTGGAGAGGGAGGACGGAGACAGGGAGGACGGAGACAGGGATGGACGCTGAGTGAAGGAGAAACAGGAGGAGGATGTTGGGTTGAGGGCATTTCTAGTCCCGGTCCCCCGCCCTGCTCCTCCTCCTCCTCCTCCCTCTCTACCTCTCTCAGATGCAGCTTCCCTGAGGTGTATGAGCAAGTGACAAAGCTGTAAAGTGATAAACTGTGACACTTTTATATCAATGAACGTGTTTTTCTTCAGTCTGCCACTGATTTGAATTGCACAGTAGTGATTCCACCACTAGCCAATACAGAGATGTTCCATTTGCTGTTCTACATATCTAGTGTCTGCAACATCATGGGGAAAGTAATCCGGTGCAAAGGAAGTGATGTGTTGTTGTATTTTTCACATTTCTGGATGCTTTGCATTCAATGCTTTTGCTCAAAAAGGCCTTTTCAACCCTTTGTGATCACATACTCAATCATATTTACCAATATATGAATCTTTGTCTTTATATGTTCAAATCAAATAATCTGTTGCTCCTGTAAAAAAGAATAATAATAATAATAATAGACATGTGCTTACGTGAGCTAGAACCAACCAATAATATGATGACATCCATCCACCAATCCGTCGGCAACTTGTATCGACACGGAGGCGTGTCCTCTCCGCATCACGCTGCTGTAAGCCCGCCCACTTTGAAGTGTTTTGGAGTGAGTCATTGGCCCAAGTGAAGCGTTATGTTTGGGGTCTTGTTAAATGATGTGATATTTAGCTTAGCAGTAATATTAACTCTAACTTTAAAAAGGCAAGGGTGCTCCCTTTACACACACATCATACAACAAGAAAGACCTCCCACTTTAACAGAGATGCAGCCGAGTATAATATCGAGCAAGCACAATATATACAATGATGCATTATAAGTCTAACACCCTGTAAATAAACATTGCTATTGTTTAATCTAGTGGTTCTCAAATGGGGGCACGTGAGATTCTTTTAAAATATATTTGAAATGAGCATCCATTAAAAAATTCTTTAAAAATAATTGTTTAATAAATATTCAAGAAAATATAAGTTTAGGTATGAACTGAATTGTATATATTCTATATTAAATCAGACACTGATGGCACAATGCTGCGTATTAGATCTTTTTTTTCAACCCAAAATGCTTTGCACTGGTCAGGGGGTACTGAAAGACATATTTCACTTGGTTTAATCTATGCTGCAACAACTTTATACATTATCAGTGTGTTTTGGAAGGAGGCAGAAAGGAAGCTCACGGCTTCCCACTAATGAGCCAATCATGAGCCAGTATCTGCATGCCGTTAAACACATTAACAATGTAAGATACTCACCTGACTTTGCTGATTCAGACCACTGAAAGTGAAGCCTCACATTAGCTTTGGCTAACTTTAACAACTTAGTTAGACCGTTTGGGTTTTTATAATACATCATCAATAAAATAACTCTGTTTAGATAAATACGCAAGCCTTTCAGCCCATAACTTTTCATAAAATCTCCAAGGCGTCAGGGTGTACTAGATGGCAATAACAATAACCGTTTCAAAACAGAAGCATTTATAAATAAGCACAGACAACTTTAAGTGTTGGAGCCCTCATCAAAATGTCAAAATGGTTGGTTCTCATTGGCTCTTGTATGTAGCATCTCAGAGATATAAAGTAAGTTGTATTCAACACATTTTGACCTGAAGGCTACAAGTTATGTATTGTATTAGTGTCGATGTGTTCCAGCATTGTTCAGCAAATTGTTTGGATGGGAGATGTGCAGCAGTGAATACATGAACGTGCATTATGAACCCATCCTGCTCTCTGACCTGTGATGAAATGAAATGACATTTGAAAATGTGGATTTCGTCCCTAATTCTTACATTAATTCTCGTCACATTTTGTGAGGAGTGTCTTTGTGGGCAGTGGACAGGTGGAATGAATACAGCAAACACAAAGAAAAGCAGCCCTTGTTGCTGAGATGGAGCGACGTCCATGTGTCATGTGTCCATGTGTCATGTGGCTGCGTTTGCCTTTCATGGCTTTCAAAATAAGTTCATGCCATTCTGATTACGGTAGAGGACATAAAGTGACATGTGCAATAGAACTTAGCATGGTGGCTGTGCTGTGACGCCATGAACAAACAATGAATCACAATACAGGCTTCCAAAACAGCCGTATTGATGAGCTTCAAAGGCTGCAGGAATATGTAAATATGACAGTAGATTCATGCATGCGTGCTTTTGTCCTCTCGCCTCATATGTTACCTGTTCTTAGTGCATGCTTTATGAATCATCTGGGGAGGAATATACAAGGGCTTTTTTGCATTTTTTTTTGGCAGTCTATCTCAGTCCTCAAAGTTTCCTTTACGATAACGAAAAACCATTAACTGCTGTCAAACAGCCAAGAAGAGAGATTATTTTTTTTATTGAAATAAGATTAAAATGATAAGTTTGACTGAGGGTTCCTGATAAAATATTTCAGCTCATAAGCGCGGTGTGGGCACAGGGATTAGACGAGGAAAGGAAGAGGGAAAAGGGGGGGGGGGGAGTAACATAGAGGAGAGAGAGAAAGAGAGAGAGAGAGAAATTCATAATGTATAATAAAACAAAAGGTGTCATGGGAAATAACAGTGATATTAAAATTAGAGTAAGGTAGGATCTATATGAAAAAATGCAGATTTGAAAATGTAAATGATGATGAGGGAGAGGAGGACAGATGTGGAATTGTGATAGTGGTGTGGAAGAAAAGAGCTCCAGGGCCTCAGAGAGATGCTCTCTGTCTGGAGGAGACTTCATGGACGGGTTGAAGCTGGCAGACACAGAGGCGATGGGGGTCAACACATGTGGAGAGTTCAGGTACTGAGGCACAGAAAATAATGTTTGGAAATAATTATGTATTCATATTTTTATGTGTTTTTTTTTCAATTATTGCCTCACTATACATATGCTGCATTGGAACTGAACATTTGTATTAGATGTACATGTGTGCTGTATAATCGTGCAATATGAACATAATCCCTGCATTATTTACAGTCATGTCTTGTGTTTGCAGAATGATTGATGTGTTAACAACCAAAGGACAGACATACTGTAGTGTGTCAGCATTTCTGACCTTGGCCCATTTCTTCAGTATTGATTGGCATGCAGTATGTTGCACTCGGCATGTCTCTATCTATATGAATATGTCATTTACACTGCTGTAGATCACATTGACCAGACCTCAGCTCGCCACTGTTTGGTGACGCATCCCTCACCTATTCCTCAGGAGCAGAACAGAGATCCCCCTCTTTAGTGGCAGGGGAAGGAGGAGTAAAAGGAGCCCCCCTAAGATATGAGCCTCCCCGAGGGGCTCTCCTGCGACTAAAGAATGTTAGAAGTTCAAGTTCCAGCCACTGGCCCCTGAAAGCTGACCTGGTCTGCCACATGTCCTCTGTTACCAGCCAGCCAAGGACAAGAGGAGGCAGGCTGGGCAGGAACAGGCAGCCAGTAGACATCTGGAAACAAAACGCCTGACAATGGAAGTGACATGGAAGATAGGGAACGCGATATTTCATGTGCACGTTTTCAAACTCCATGAATCCATATTGTCTGCATATGTTTATACTTTATAATAATAGTGAGCTTCTGAGACCAGGGCCCGTATTTATTAATTATTTTATAATAATATTGAGCATCTGAGACCAGGGCCCGTATTTATTAATTATTTTATAATAATAGTGAGCATCTGGGACCAGGGCCCGTATCTCAGAATCCTTTCTATTAATTAAACAAGGACTAAAACCTGTCTTACCTCAGAGGAGGACTTCTTTACCCAGTATGGGCTCCTTACCCAGTATGGGCTCCTTACCCAGTCTGGGCTCTTTACCCAGTCTGGGATCCTTACCCAGTATGGGCTCCTTACCCAGTATGGGCTCCTTACCCAGTCTGGGCTCTTTACCCCTCTTTACCCAGTCTGGGCTCTTTACCCAGTCTGGGCTCCTTACCCAGTATGGGCTCTTAACCCAGTCTGGGCTCCTTACCCAGTCTGGGCTCTTAACCCAGTCTGGGCTCCTTACCCAGTCTGGGCTCTTAACCAAGTCTGGGCTCTGTACCCCTCTTTACCCAGTCTGGGCTCTTAACCGAGTCTGGGCTCTGTACCCCTCTTAACCCAGTCTGGGCTCCTTACCCAGTCTGGGCTCCTTACCCAGTCTGGGCTCTTAACCCAGTCTGGGCTCCTTACCCAGTCTGGGCTCCTTACCCAGTCTGGGCTCTTAACCCAGTATGGGCTCCTTACCCAGTATGGGCTCCTTACCCAGTCTGGGCTCTTTACCCCTCTTTACCCAGTCTGGGCTCTTTACCCAGTCTGGGCTCCTTACCCAGTATGGGCTCTTAACCCAGTCTGGGCTCCTTACCCAGTCTGGGCTCTTAACCCAGTCTGGGCTCCTTACCCAGTCTGGGCTCTTAACCAAGTCTGGGCTCTGTACCCCTCTTTACCCAGTCTGGGCTCTTAACCGAGTCTGGGCTCTGTACCCCTCTTAACCCAGTCTGGGCTCCTTACCCAGTCTGGGCTCCTTACCCAGTCTGGGCTCTTAACCAAGTGTGGGCTCTGTACCCCTCTTTACCCAGTCTGGGCTCTTAACCGAGTCTGGGCTCTGTACCCCTCTTAACCCAGTCTGGGCTCTTAACCTAGTCTGGGCTCCTTACCCAGTCTGGGCTCTTAACCCAGTCTGGGCTCTTAACCTAGTCTGGGCTCCTTACCCAGTCTGGGCTCTTAACCCAGTCTGGGCTCCTTACCCAGTCTGGGCTCTTTACACAGTCTGGGCTCCTTACCCAGTATGGGCTCTTAAACCAGTCTGGGCTCTTTACCCAGTATGGGCTCCTTACCCAGTCTGGGCTCCTTACCCAGTATGGGCTCTTAACCTAGTCTGGGCTCCTTACCCAGTCTGGGCTCTTAACCTAGTCTGGGCTCCTTACCCAGTCTGGGCTCCTTACCCAGTCTGGGCTCTTAACCAAGTGTGGGCTCTGTACCCCTCTTTACCCAGTCTGGGCTCTTAACCGAGTCTGGGCTCTGTACCCCTCTTAACCCAGTCTGGGCTCTTAACCTAGTCTGGGCTCCTTACCCAGTCTGGGCTCTTAACCCAGTCTGGGCTCCTTACCCAGTCTGGGCTCTTTACACAGTCTGGGCTCCTTACCCAGTATGGGCTCTTAAACCAGTCTGGGCTCTTTACCCAGTATGGGCTCTTAAACCAGTCTGGGCTCTTTACCCAGTATGGGCTCCTTACCCAGTCTGGGCTCTTAACCCAGTCTGGGCTCCTTACCCAGTATGGGCTCTTAACCTAGTCTGGGCTCCTTACCCAGTCTGGGCTCTTAACCTAGTCTGGGCTCCTTACCCAGTCTGGGCTCTTAACCCAGTCTGGGCTCCTTACCCAGTCTGGGCTCTTAACCTAGTCTGGGCTCCTTACCCAGTCTGGGCTCTTAACCCAGTCTGGGCTCCTTACCCAGTCTGGGCTCCTTACCCAGTCTGGGCTCTTAACCCAGTCTGGGCTCCTTACCCAGTCTGGGCTCCTTACCCAGTCTGGGCTCTTAACCCAGTCTGGGCTCCTTACCCAGTCTGGGCTCTTAACCCAGTCTGGGCTCCTTACCCAGACTCCACACAAGTGCTCTTAACCACTCTCTTTCTTCTGGATAAAGGGGGAATCTATTTCTTGCCCATTAGTGCAGGCATTAAGAGCTATTATTTGCCTTAACAGCATTAACTACCCGCTCCCACGTCACCCGTCATTACCGTTATTATTCTGAGTCAAACTTGAAAGCACGCTTGACAGGTGCTGCCGCTGCCGTTGGTTTGGCGTCTCCTCTGAAAGGGAAATGGGGAGAGCCGAGAGGGGAGGAGGGGATGCTCAGCTGTTTAGCCTTGGCATGGTAATGCAGAGGGAAAGGAGGTGTTTGTAAGAACAGACACCGAGAGAACCGACTCACTGATCAGAACTCTGGTGACCTTTATCTCGTTATCCAGCAGGAAACTTCAGTTTGATGCAGCTCACCATTGAAGCCTCGCTCCTTATAGGAGTCAATAGCAGAGCAGCTGTAAAGAATCCCTTCTATGAATCAAACAAAGGACCTCAGATGAGGACCTTAGAGTCATTATTATGTTTTCTGACGGTTAAACAGTGGTCAAATTCTAAATGCTGATACTACTTCATAATATATTTAGGCAAATAATATTAAGTAACTTTGCCATAGTCATATGCCAAACTAATGAACACATCTTGAGTTTTAGTGTCTTGCTTAGTAGACTGCAGATAAACACTGGCAAGACACTTGCAGGGCTTCAAAAGTAAATATAATGTATACCAATTCATAATCAATCAAACCTGGACCTCAGATCAGTTTATATAATTCTTTAAAAGAAAACTTGTATCTTACATATATTGCAAGATATTGCAAACCCTCTGTGTTTCAAGTAGCAGTAGTGTAAAGTGGCAGTAAGGAATTTGGGATTATTGAGTTTGATATGCAATTTCATTTGACCAAGCCACAGACAATGTCAAGGCAGGGTGTGGTAGACCGACGATAGATGCCCTAACGATCCCTAAATCCTCCCAGGACCTCAAAAACACTTGAAAGAATAAATGACCCATCTCGTTTTACTGCCTCCCCAATATGTGAAGATATTGCTGAATGGGCAGGGAGCCGTGGTGAGAAGCAGCTAGGATGGCACAGGGGCTGGCCTCACCTGTAATGGCATATCTCAGCCTCTCCTTATCGATCAGCTTTGCCCCTGAACACTCGTCTGGGCTCCGGGCCGTGGGCCGGGGGGGGCGGTGGCCGTGGATCTCGTTGCCACGGTGCCCTTGGTGAAGGCCGGTGTCCAGTGACAAGTGAAAGACTGGAGTGAGTGAGGGAGTGGAATGATATCATCAGCAGACCAGCACACACACACACACACACACACACACACCAAACTCATTACACAATGAAATTAGGGGACTTTTGAGAGACAGATTAAAAAAAGAAACAGGCAAATCTGAAGCTGCAGAGACTAAGATATCAAGATATTTAGTCCCAAACTTGAGTTAGAAAATATGAGATATATTAGGTTGGTCTGAGACTACTGGAGATGCATGCTATGTGGTTGGGCATTGTTTAACCCAACATTTGGAGTCATAAAGCCCCAGGAGTAAGTGGAAATCCTTTACTCGAGTTTACCTTTTCTCCTCACATGGACGTGTCTGTGCACCCACCCCTCATTAAGCAGTGGCCAATCATATAGCATCTGTCAGCTCTGACCAAAGTCCGGCTGTGTTCTCATGAAATACCTAAAAACCTGTTGAGCTACTCTAGCACAGTATGTTAACACATAATTAACTCACATCTTCTATACTTTAGACTCAAACCAATTTGTCAACACATGTTTAAATGCATTGAGTTATACACTACTGTCCTATATTTCAAAAGCAGACATTGTATATCGCTCCTCATCGACTCTCAAGGTGACCCTGACTTCTTCTTCAGTCCGAGTGAGCGTCTGCTGTGTGCATAAGACACAATGGTCGTAGCCAGTGAGTGCTTCTCTTTAAGTTCAACAACAGCCACGGTTTGAAGTTATAGGACCACATTAGAAAAAATACTCCTCCAATTGACAGTTCTGAGAATTAAGTCAAGATTCTAAGATTAACATGGGAATGATGTAACTTAATCCCTGGGAGGATATTGAGATTGATATTACAATTTGAACTTTGAAAAAAAACTAAAATGATAATGATATGATGGCCTCTTATTTTAATATTTAATGTTTAAATGATTTAAATCATCCTCAAATAATATAAAGGCAGATTATGCAGAGGACAGCTATACTATTTCTTTGAAAGTTCCTCTCAATAGAGGCATTGTATCACTTGAATGAAGTACTGGAACTACATAGTTCCAAATCTAGTTCATGTTAAATGTAAGAGGACAGGCAGAGTCTAAGAGGACATAACCTGCAGGAATGCACACAGACAAAGGTGTCCTTACTTCAGTGGTCCAAGCAACAGAACACACACACCCTCCCAAGAGAACTGAGTATTTTTGCATGAAATCAGGATATCTGTACATGAGCACAGTGTGTTTGTTCCCTGGTGAAACGCTGTGTAAATCCTTGGTGTCTTGTCTGTACTCCCTGCTGACCCCGTATAGCCGCTCCTCACTTCTTCTTTTTTGACACATCAGATGAAGAAGAGGGTGGGAGGAGGTGGAGGCGAGCCAGCCGTCCTATCGGGCGCCACGTTTCTCACTCGGTTAACACCTCGCTGGAGAAACAGGATGCCAGGCTTGGACGCAGCAGCCACCACCGCCACCACCCCCTTTGCCTCATCCAGTTAAACACACACTACATGCATTTGTGACACTGTACAATATATTTCACGTTCGTGTTCTTACCCTCTCTGTAAGTGTTCTCTGACCTTTAATCTGTTTTGACTAAGGCGTAGCTGCTCCAAACTGTCTCAACTTCACAGATCAGCTCACATGTATTTAAATGTCTTCAGTGTGATTTTTCTCAGCTCTACATTTGTAAGCATGCCATGCTGATCCTTTGTCTATTTGTTCTTGGCGACCGCTAAACTTGTTGCTGAAAGCTGCCTGATAAGAAGACCTTTAAAGAATAAGTCAATTTGTCCAACTGGTCAATTTAGTACCAGTGATTGGAAGTGATGGGAACATAGCCACCATATTTCCCAACAGATCATTTGTTTCATACAATCAGGTTTCAGTTTGAAGCTGAATTCCAGCATGTGCGCAGAGAGCTTCTTGCGTAGCCGTACACACTGGCCCAATGATACAACATGGAGACTCCAACATGAAAGCAAGCTGGAGAAAGGCTCGCTAATCCCCTCCTTTGCACTAACAGTGGACATTTTGCAAAGCCATTTCCACAGCAATGCAATCTTTGCTCACTGTCATAATGATTATGGATTATGTTTTTGATCAACAAGGGACCGTCAAGGAGAGAAAGAGAGAGACACAATCCATAAACAGCTGTTTCTACATGCCTGCCACAGCTGATTTTAGAGAATTGTTCATAAACTCAAAAGGATCTTCTAACACTCTGTCAGTGCTATGCTCTTATATTTGTGCTATGATTAATACATGTATTCTTTGATTTTGAAGCAGTATCCTTATGTTGTTGTTATTTAGCCTTTCTGAGGCTGTCACCAAGATGCTGCTCCAATAGTTCCACGAATTTGTAAAGTGCAACTTTGTCAACATGGCGATTTACTCACACACTAAGCACACGTTTTTTACCATATTATCAAAACAATGATAGTACAATTCATGTCCTCGTATTTTAATCTCTAATGTTTAATTTAAAGATAAGCTGACAATTATACTAAAATAGTATATATATTGTGATTTTTAGAGAAACCAGGAAATTATATTTAAAATCTGCCATTCAGCCTCACTTTACAGCCAGAATGGAATGATCCTTTGTTTCATAAGCATATTTTTGTGAATATTTTCCAAAGAAACTTCAGTCTTCACGGGGAATTAGGTTTAGAAACAAAAAGCGTGGTTGACTGACCAACAACTCACGTCACTACCGAGTGAATAACATACTCATGTGACTAGCCAGTGTCGAACGAGTCATGTGACTGGCGACCCACGTAACAAACTTTTACGCAACACGTCAGTCACAATGCTCAAAAGAATGTATCTACCTTTGTACAGAGGCAACAATTATGACATAGTAAACTATGGCCTAGCGTATGAGGTTAGCACAAGTTTGTGATTGGCCAGTGGTCCGAGTCTCGGAACACACATGCAGCAAACTGTCTTGTTGATTTTGTAATGGTCCACCGGCCCGTTGATGGGGCGGTCAACTGGGATTCGTCTCTCTATGCCAAGAGGCCAGTACACAACTGCCTTGCCCCAGCTTCATCTTTTTCTCTTGGTGAGTGTCACTTTGGTTCCTTGCCCCATCTATTGCGACTTTGCCATGCAACGGCTTCTGCTGTCAAAATGTTCCTGAATGTGTAAATAGTGAAAATCACTAGAGTTGCCTGAAAGGTAATCTCAGTAATTGACCACATTGTTGAGCTGTTTTGGTTCACTCTCACCAAGTGATGTTGTTGTCTAAATCTAACCACATGTGAGACATAGGACATAAACACCTTGGTCTTTGGTGTCAAAGCTTTGTACTGACTGAAGCGCTTTGTGGACCAAAAGTAACATTTAACCAGCGAACATAATCCAGGCAGCATTACATTTGTGAGGTGTTGGCTAACTACAGACCAATATCTAACCTCCCCTCCTCTCTAAGATCCTTGAGAAAGTAGTCACAAATCAGCTGTGTGACTTCCTACATCAGAATAGTTTATTTGAGCAGTTTCAGTCAGGATTTAGAAAACACCACAGCACAGAGACAGCACTGGTGAAAATTACAAATTACCTCCTAATCAGGTCAGGTCAGGTATGGGGGCATGCGCCAAGGCAGCACCTTGCTGCGTCCACCTTCCGACGGTACTCCCGGGGTCTCCGTATGGCCATCCTCCAGGCGGACATTCGTCCCAGCCCCATCCCACCGAAGTAACGATCAACCTGACGAAGCCACGAGGCACATGGGCGACCCCTAGGTCTCCTCCACCCAACAGGGTCTCTCAAAGAGAGAATCCTGTGGGCCAGGTCAGCCTCAGGGAATCGCGCCACATGCCCATAGTGCTGCAGCTGGCGCTCTCGTATAATGCAGGTAACATACCTCATCTGAGTCTCCCGGAGTAACCGCTCATTAGGTACAAAATCCGACCAGCGATACCCGTGGATCCTTCGGAGAGACATGGTACAAAAGGAGTTCAATATTTTTCTGATAAGATTTCCCAAGCATAGTTGTTAACTGAAGTCGTGCCATGCTCAACTGATGGATGGATATCACAGAAATTCAAGGAACTGGTATTGGAAGTGAGTCAAACGCTTGCTTGTGAAGACAGCAGAGATAGTGATCAGAAACTGGGGTTATGGGTAATGTTATAATCATGTGCAGTATACAAAGGGATGAAGCCAGTTTCTCTGTGCTCAAAGTTAACATGATATCCAGAAAAACATTAAAAACAGGATACGACTCTCAACACTTTTTCCGACTTCCTGTCTTAATATGTCATACATCAAGTGTATTGAACAAAAAACACTTTGCATACATTTGAAAATAATCCTAAATAAAATGAGTGACTGTGGCATATGCACTGTTCTGATATCCATCCATGGATGGGAAACCCAGTCCTCTCTTTCAGATGTTACCCTCCTTTCCTCTTTCGTAAGCTGATGGCGGGGAAACTAACATTTGGCTACTGGAAGCGCTGACCTGGACCAGTCAGACATGGTTTTCTGTTTGGACAGAATGTCGCCCGACCCCTTCTAGGGACCAAGCTGTTTAAAGGAGAAGAGCCTGCCATGCTAGCATCGTCATGGCTGCATTCCACTGCTCCATTGAAGAATTCTGTGTATTTAGCGTGTGCTAGTTGTACGCGATTGGACAAATGGAATGGGACCTTAGATAGTTGTGTGAAGAATTAAAAAAGAGATCTTGAGAGAAAAGTGCAAACCCTTTCACGCTTTCATGTTACATAAATTGTCAGATGCAGCTTCCATCATTGAAAAAGGGGTCTCAAATGTTTTTACACGATCTGACAGGTACTTCATTTGAAGCATATTCATACCCCAAAGCTGCATTCAGACCTGCGCAACAACAACAACAATGTGTCATTAGTCATGTCATTGAGACAATGGCATAAGGTAGATATGACAGGGCCCAGTGCAGCTACTTGTTTTGAAGTACAAACACACACTCAAATTGTCTCGTCACATGATCAAATAGAGACTGGACATTGGACAGGAACATCAACATACATATTACCCAACAATCATCATTGCATATATGACAAACATACCAATGAATGGCACGGGCCCCAGTACAACCACACTACCTGCCCTGTTTACATTGATGGCTTGGAAAAAAAGAGGTCCAGCTAAATAACAAAGCATTATCCCACAAGAGTAGCTTAACTTCTGACATTATTCCCATCATGATCTGGTGGCATTATGATGTAACACAATGATAGTAAATAAAAATGGAAGTAACCATTTGAGGATGATAATTTGAGGATGTGGTGAAGGAGAAGATGATGGCAATGATGACGAAAACACTTTTAATGATGGTGATGATCTTCCCCGTCCTGCAGGCGTGGCTGTGATGGGGTTCAGCTCTGCTTCTCCTCTGGTTCCACCATAATCACAGCAATCACTCAGCCTGTGTTCTCTGCCATGTAAAACAATGAGCTCTGATTAGGCAGGAGAGTCGATCCAAACACCAATGTTTAGTCCGGAGACACGTACAGTAGATGTCTTCTTCTTCGCTCATGCACACGATATTAGTCATAAGTCTTCAAACTTCAATGTGAATGCTTTTCTCTTTCTCAGCTCTTGTGTCAAGATGTTTCTTTGAAATGTTCTGGTTTTCATTCATTGGGCAAAAGCATCCATGTATTCACTGTAGCAAGAGACGGTGACACTCACCAGTGTAAGAGAATTGTGCATGCACAACAATATCAATAGTAATGGTAAATGGACTGTACTTGTAGAACGCTTTTCTAGTCTTCCAACCACTCAAAGCGCTTTAACACTACATGACATCATTCACCCATTCATACACTGATGGGAGGAGCTACGGTTCCACCTGCACATCAGCAGTAACTAACATTCACACACATTAGGCACAGCTACTGGAGACATTTTGGGGTTAAGTGTCTTGCCCAACGACACATCGACACAAGGACGACTCTGCTCAACACTGAGCTACAGTCGCCGTAACAGTAAAGAATGAGTGAATCCATAAAAAAGAACCTGGACCTTTCATCGATGTCATAATTAAGAAATATTGGAATCCAAGAGAAAAGAAAACTCAATACAATTAATCAATAATCAATTGTTTATTGAACAGACCAGTTGTAATTATCAGTTATATGCCATACTTTTCCAAAGTCTGACACGTTAAATGTTGTCCTGAAATGTTGTTTGTCTTGAAGGTGTTGCAAGAAGAAAGACTACATGATGAGATGTGTGCTCCGTGGACATAATCAACAGATATTGGGCAATTCTACAAAACCCAGATGATGTTTAAATATGTTTTTTCACATTTCGTTTTGCAAAATCTGCATATGGAAACTACTGGAGACTGGGCTGTGTGTCCAAACTTAAGCTTTCTTTTGGCCAGACGGTGGTCCCAAAGGGGTTAAGCCAAAAGAGGGGGGAGGCATTAATGTTGTCAGTAAATGCAATGGTGTTATCAGGGCATTGCTAACCTCACATTTGGGGATTGTCCTATTGGAGTAGCTTAGCTTCCATCTTGGTTCGACTGCTCTCTTGGTGTCGCTAGGTCCGGCTGGTCTGGCTGTGGCTGGGCAGTCGGAAGATGCCGTGGGCAGTTATTGTTTCAATATCTGCTGCATCCTCACACTTCCTTTACTGACGTTAATGAGTTTTATTTTACGCTCCTTAATACAAGTTCAAACATGGTGCCAATTGGAACGACAGAGGTAGTCCTTTTTCAAATAGCATCTCTGATATTAAAAATAAGAAATACAAACAGGAGATATGTAAAAGCCAGGAAATAACGACAACTAGACATCTGCACTTATTATTGAATGACTACAACCCACAACTTGCTAACCCATCGTCTGGACTGCAAGTGTTTTTCACACACACAGATGCGCTCTCCTGATAATATATGCAGATATCTGCACGGCTCTTTGCAGGCCACGGTGTAACTGCGACTTAAGGAGTTTATCTGTTGTATGTAAGCATGAGGTTGATGCCCATTAAAAAGCCTCGGACATGTGTCTCTGGCCGCAGGACAGCGGCGATGCAGTCAGCTGTGAGTAATTCCGACACACCATCTCAACAATAGAAGTAAGCTGTTTACCCCACTGATCTCAACAATAGAAGTAAGCTGTTTACCCCACTGTGGAGGCAGCAGTCTAGTTCTGTATGCTGGTAACACTCAGCTGTGAGGTCCCATGCTCCTCCTACTGGCCGGGGACCACAAGTATGCACGCCACCATAACTGGCCACCTAAAATAGGATGCAGAAACACACTCAGCCACACGCACACACTCTCACACACGTACACACACACACACACACACACACATAATAATTAGGAGCTCATATAATATAAAATAAAATACACCACAGTATATGAATCATTAAGGCTTTAGGTCAGGCAAAGAAGTTTGACCTTCTACAGGTTTCTACTGAGGTACTACACAAGTCAACTGTGTACACTGGCGGCCCCAAACGGAGGCAGAGAGGAGGGAGGAAGAGAAGAAATGGAGGGAGGAGGAGGAAGAAAATGGCACTTGATTGGTGACAAAAGATAACAAGAAGTGGCTGCAGGGAGCCTCCAGAACTCAGAGTGGTGTGAATGGACCCCATCTGGTTTCTTCACAAAATGCTGAGGAGACGCAGATAATAGGACGAACACACACACTTCTACATACTCTCTCTCTCTCTCTGCCTCCTTTCCTTTCTGTCTCACTCTCCCCGCTCGGCCTGACCAGTCCCGGGTGGCCTCCTCGTCTGGTCCAGGATCCCCCAGAGCTCTCGCCCGTCGTCTCCAAGCGTACACTTCAGCTAGACCAATTTAACGTGAGAAAACGTGAGCAGGGCGAGCCACAATGTCCATCTGTGGCTGGTAGTCGTGTGGGGGCGACTATAGAGGAAGCACATGCGAGATAACCCATTTCTTTAAATACAACTGCGGTTATCTTTTTACACTGAAAGCACAAACATGTTTCCTGTCCTTCTGATTTAATTTATTGATGTCACCTCATAGGTTTTCTAGGTAACGATGTGCTCAGAATTAGGTCACTGCTTGCTCCCATGTCACACTTTCTATGTAAACATTTCCACGGCTATACATTCACATGAAAAGGGCCTTTCACTGTTAGTCAACATAATGTACGGGCTAATTGTTTTAAGTGTCCAAAAGTTGAAAAATGCTTTGCTTATAATGTTGACCTTTCTTGCATTTTGATTCTGAAAAAAAAAAAATTGGGTTTTGAAAAAGAAATCATCATTTTATCCAAGATGACAAATTGCTACATATTGCCCAGGCACTACATATTGTTTTCAATATTGAGTTCATTAATGTGTAAGTTGATTTTATGTTCTATTTTGCTATGCAATTTCCAATAGAAAAATGAAAAAGAAAACAATCCACACCTGAAGCTATTTGAACTCTCCCGTGAATCAAGGACTCTCTCAGCCTACCTATTTAGGTTTTTATTTATCATTTCTTTGTTTTGCCATTAAAGCAGTCGTTCCCAACCTGGAGTCCCAAGATATTTTTGAAGGATCAAAATATGTTTAAAAGTATAAAAACTAACAGGAAAACACATTGTTTTCTTCTCTCTTTCAAAATGTTCTCAAACACTTTTTCCTCTTTGAATCCTTCTTGCTGACACTCACTAATAAAGTCATAATTGATGTCACGAGCATGACATCATTTAAAGGGTTTATAATACAAAAAGGTTGGAAACGCTATATTTAACATAAAGTGTATGTTTTAATATGAACCATCTGGTTAAAAGCAGTGTTCCATTTCACTAGATGGTGACTTTTCAGTTCATCACATTTTCCCAATAGCAGAATTTAATTTGAGTCTATGAGCATCTCAATTACCCCTCTGTTGTGGCTCCACTTTATAATTCACACTGATAACGTGTCTGGGTTTTTACATAAAAAGATGGCACAGCGTGGCCTTAAAGACACAAAATAAACACCTGAGAGAGGGAGAAAGCGATGTGGGGACCCCCCGGGGGAAATCAGACGGCGGGCCGACGGTAAGCGAGCCGGTATGAACTGTGGCGAACACGCCGTGATAATAGCAGTAGCTCGCCTTCCAAGTGTGAGACCTGAGTGTGTTTGCTTGATCCGGCTCCTATTGTGCATTTGGATTGATGACAGCTGAATACCTAAGGGGGGTATATGAATATGTAAAATACACTGGTGAGTGTCACCGTCTCATTGCATATGCAGCCTGGCAATAGGGCCGTCCAACACACACACACACACACACACACACACACACACACACATACACACACACACACACACACATACATCCGTAAACATATGGTTTTGTTGCTGCTGCCTGGAGAGGTGAGGCAGTGAGGTGACTGCAGCACTGTCCACTCGCTACAGTAGGGACATGAGAAAAAGTGTTAGTGTGTGTGAAGAGGGATGTCACACTGTGAAGATTATTTAGTGCCATCTTGCACCCTCCCCCCCCCCCCACCCCCCCCTTCATGTTAAATAATTCAGGGCCTCTCCTCATCGCTCTCATTATAAATATTTCAGCCTCTGTGACAGGGAGCGCTCGTCTCGTGCGACAACTGGGAGATATGTTCTAAAAGAGAAGCGCTGTGTGTGTGTGTGTGTGTGTGTGTGTGTGTGTGTGTGTGAGTGAGTGTGTGTGTGACACAGAAACACACGCAGAAGGAACATCTTGTTTGCGAGAAGTGTGTGGTTTTTTTCCCGGTGTTGTATTTGTGTGTACGTGTATATGTATAGTGGTTCTCGGGGGGAGGGGGGGGGGGGGGGGGGGGGGTCAGCAGGCACTGAAGGCCACTCTGCTATTCTTCTCTTCTCCAATCAGCACGGCTGCCGGAGGCTAAAAGCACCTGAGTGCTAATTCATGGCCCCGTTCACTCACACTCACTCACTCACTCACACACACACACACACACACACACACACACACACACACACACATTTTCCGCACAAACAGGACTGGCACTGAACAGAGAGAGCAAGAAGAGAGGGATGATGCTAATTCTCTCTCCCTCCCTGTCAAGCTTTAAGGCTCTTGGCACAATATCAGTATCACATTTGGACGGTGTCCACTGTTGGTGTGGGTGGAGCCCTGCCAGGGATCTTGTGGTAAATAAAATTGAGGGTAAACGATAACCCTCCTTCAATGATTATAAGGCCCACAACAACTGCTATAGCTTCAGGAATGAAAATATATATATTTTTCTCCAGAAGTCCTACCTCCACCAACGTACTGTTATCAGTAACAGGCTTCAAATAATAGGGTGGTAAACTATTGAAGCATGCAGGGTCACTTCCTGTTTCATGGAAAAATAGTGTGTAAACTGTGTTTGCTTTATTTGGACTCAAATTCAGAAAGTGATTTAAACAGCTGAATCATTCCTACTCTACCTTCCACTTACGGCTCAGAGCTCAGTGATTGGATGTTTCCTACACATAGTCAGAGTAGCTGAGTACAAGTAGTGCTTGGACTTTAGACTTTTACAGTCTTGTCCAAATCCTCTGTCTAGATGCTGCTTTGAGTGCCATTGGTTATTTATAGTTCAAGCACAACTTCATGGTTGAAAAGGTGTTTAAATACTGACATACCTGTGTTGATGGTAAAACAATGTCTGTTTTTGGTGCTAATTTGGTTTATGAACAATTTTAAACGAGGTTGTCCGATCTCTGCTAAACAGGTCAAAGTAAGTATGTGTTTTAAACGAATATAACAATTCCAACTGAGGCTGGGAGGAGAACTGGACTGAATCATCACTCAGTGACGTCACCCATAGGTTTCTGAAGAGCTCAAAGAGGGCGGCTCATGCCATCGCCATCTTGGCAGTGATGACACAGCCTGACTCCCGGTTATGTGACCCCACCTGAGACTGAACGCACCTGTCACTCAAATACTTAGGCCTACCTTTAGACTTTAATATAATATAACGGTTCATCCATCCATCCATCCATTTTCAATACCGCTTATCCTCATTAGGGTCGCGGGGGCGCTGGAGCCAATCCCAGCTGACATAGGGCGAAGGCAGGGGACACCCTGGACAGGCCGCCAGTCCATCGAGGGCACATGTAGGGACATACAACCATTCACTCTCACATTCACACCTATGGGACATTTAGAGATCAATTAACCTGCAGCATGTCTTTGGACTGTGGGAGGAAGCCGGAGAGCCCGGAGAGAACCCACGCTGCCACGGGGAGAACATGCAAACTCCACACAGAAGGACCTCTCCGACCGGGAATCGAACCCGCGGCCCTCTTGCTGTGAGGCGACAGTGCTAGCCACTACACCACCGTAACGGTTCAGTTTTATATTAATTCACCCATGTACAGTTGTAATGAACTGGGATATTCACTATTGAGACCAAACCCGTTTTTTTTTTTTTGCACCAGGCTGTAAAGTTGGGCATTACATTATAAAATTTGTGTCTGTGGAGATTGACTCACTTTTGGAGGCAGCCTCAAGTGGCCATTTGAGGAACTGTAGTTGTTGGCAATTGGTCTGTATGTTTGAGTGAGCAAGTGAAAGACAGAGCGAGAGAGAGACAGAGAGTGAAGGAGGTGTTGCTATTGGTCTGAACCACTCCCTCCCATTCCATTGTCCCTCACACTCTTTGATTTGTTTCCATCATCAGTCTTTACACAGCCCATTTAAATGACACTGCCTAGTGGTCGAGACGATCTTGTAGGTGCACGCACACATGCACGAGGGAGTGTGTGTGTGTGTGTGTGTGTGTATGAGGGTTTCATTTGAATAAAGACCGAGACAATAGGAGACAAGCATCTCCAGACGTGAAGCGGAGAGGCGGCGTTCCAGCCAGCAGATGAAGTCACTGAAGATAAAGAATGTACTTTTCACTCTTTGTGTGTCACTTTTAACACATGCTCCACAGTCCTGTTCTCCAATACATGCCGGGACCAAACGGAAGATGTTCAGCTGCAGCTAGAGCACTAAATGACCCATACCTGATTCACGACGTGGCCAAAAGTATGTGGACGTACATACTGCTGTGTACCATTGGCTGGTTCTCTTGTTCCTTGTCCCCCTCGTCGTGCACTATTCTGGGATGAACAATTAACTGCCAACTGCCAAAAACATTTAAATGTATTTTTTTATTTACATATAATATTATTTCCAATAAGTCATATTTAGCGTTGATCAGATATATGGAGTAAAGCATTATCAAAGAAAGAAATAAAAAATAGACCATACCAATAAAGCTAAATTCAAACTATGACACTCTTCTGGAGTCCCGACAAACACACTTCCTTAGGTTTAGGAAAATCATCATAGTTGGGCTTACGTACTTAAACTAAGTAAAACATAAAGAACTTAGCATAAGTATGGAAATCAAGTAACTTCACGGTAACTTTTTGGGTCTGTTTGAGTCTGGTTGTATAAAAGTCTACGATAAACTTCTCTCTTGATTTATTCCCTCAGTAAACATTGTAAACATGAATTTATGGTCTCAATCTCCAGTTTCAAGTCTTCTTCGAAACAGCATGATGTTCATTTAGTAAATTATGGTAATTTAGAGTCAAACAGAGGTATGCTTTAGGGGCGGGGCTACTGTGATTGACAGGTTGCTACGACAGTGTTGTCCGTTCTGGTTGTTGTTTGTGTTTTCTTCTTACAACTAAATTGTAAGAAGAAACAACTTCCATGAAGTGTATCTTCACTTCACAAGTTGGTAACGTATAAAAAATACCCAGCGCTTGGTTGAACTTAGCACCCTCTTGTGTCACTTCCGGAAACCAGATATCGACATCCCGGTGACACGATGCTGATGGCCAAAGAATGAACTCTAGGATTCTAAATTGTAGTTTGCCAATGGATGCCGCAGGGTGAGTATGTCCACTTTTTGTATATACAGTCTATGGTTATAACATCTGGTGGAAACCAGTCGAGTGGAGGCTGCTATATCAAATATCTCCATATCATATTGTTGAGGAATGATATTTTCAATATCATACTGGTGGGAAGTTCATGTGTCCACATACTTTTGGCCATCTCATGTAAGGGAAGTTAATACGGGGGAACTTGGACGTGGTCAAACAAGGAGAAATGTTAAGGAAGGCTACGATGTTTCCAGAGTGCACATTTGCAAAGCCGCCCTCATCTGAAATGCTGTGTGCTGTTCTCTCACATTATAGGGAAATATTTTATGTTGTTTCGTTTCCCAGGATGTTATCGCTTTGGCAATTGTGTGAGCCATTGGAGTGAGTGATTGTTGAGTATGGCTCTTGGGTTTGTTGTTGGGGGAAACAAAGGATTTGATTTGATTTGATTTTTCTCCTTCAGAGAGATGCACAGAGGATTTTCCTCCGACCACAACTGCCCTCTATCATGCTCAAAGAGGATATGCCCCCATGAAAGAAACAAACAGATAGATCACTGCAAATGATCTGTGTGTGTGTGTGTGTGTGTGTGTGTGTGTGAGAGTCACATGGGTGCACGTGTTAGTCTGTATGTGACTGTCTTTTTAACAATGTTTGTGTGTGTGTGTGTGTGTGTGTGAGTGGCTGGGGACGGATCTGTCCTCTAGCTGGCAGATGCCCAGTATAGCACAGCTGGGCCCCAGCCACAGGAGGGGTCATGGGGGCCCAAGTTTTCCCCTTGGCCCCTCGAGGCTTCTTTAGTACTCGCTTTGAGCAGCGCTGCTTGTAACACACACACACACACACACACATACACGTTCATAAACACACACACACACACACACACACACACACACACACACACACACATATTGATAAACGCAAACATTTAGCTCACACAAAGCCGGCTCTCATGCAGTGCATCTCTGTCTTCTGCTCCCTGACGGTTGCCTCACTGCCATATAACTGATGACTGCCTCCATCTTGTGATCTTCTCTGCTTGAACATGCAGAGGTCAAGTGGATAGCTGCCATTGGTGGCCAAACATCTCTGCCAGCTGTTTGAACTCCCCAAGCCCAGTGCTGGCCCCGCGGGGTGGGTTCTACCTGGTGAACAATTAAATTAAATTCAGTTTATTTTGTATAGCCCAAAAACACAAATTACAAATTTGCCTCAGAGGGCTTTACAATCTGTACACATACGACATCCCTGTCCCAGGACCTCACATCGGATCAGGAAAAACTCCCCAAAAATAACCTTTCACGGGGAAGAAAGGGAAGAAACAGAGGAGGATCCCTCTCCCCGGATGGACAGAAGCAATATATGTCATGTGTACAGAATGAACAGAGTTACAGAGTTACAACAATGAATATGACAGAAATGTATGAATAATTAGTAGTAGGCATGGACCACGATCCAGACCTCCACAATCCCTGAAAAAGAAGGAGGAAGAGAGGACGGTGGTGGGGGGACATCAGCAGGCAGGTGGCATCGTGAAAAAGGCCGGACCAATGAGGCAGGAGACACAGAGAAGGAGGCAGGGCCGTTGGGAAGGAGGCCAGGTCTAGGGCAGAGGCTGGATGCAGGAAGCAGGGGCAAGGAGTCAGGACCCAGGAGCCAGGACCAGCTTCAGACACAGTCAGGTCCAATTTGCTTTGCTTCACGTGGGAGTTAAAGTCTCGGTCAAAGATAACGTAGAGATTCTTTACAGTGGTGTTGGATGCCAGGGCAATGCCATCTACAGAAACCACATCACCAGATAATTGATCTCTGAGGTGTTCAGGGCCCAGTAAAATAACTTCAGGAAGTTGCAGGTCATCCATGTTTTAATGTCTTTAAGACATGCTTGAAGTTTAGCGAGCTGGTTGGTCTCCTCTGGTTTGATCCATATATATATAATATAGTATACAGGCCTCTGGAATGGGGGGAGATACACATCCTGCAACATAGTTCAAACTAATTATCTTTGAACATGTTTGGTTGTTTTAGAACATAACTTGAACTACTCTATTTGGTTGTTTTTGGTGAGCTGAGCAACTTTTATTGCAACTGTATTTGCATCCCAGGTGTCCTCAAGTGGAAATGTATTACTTCACTTTTTAACCAGCCATTCATCTACACTCCCTGGGGAGGTGAAGCCTCATCCCACCAACCCGCAGAACTCCCACGTGCTTTATTTTCTTCATTCTAAAAAGTCATGACTTTGTCATTCATGTGTTCCTAAAGACCCCATATTATATTGATTTTGCTCTTCTAATTAGTACTTTTTCAATATTAATTTTAAATATTAATGTATTTGTCAAAAGCACCCAATTGCAGTGTTAATGGATGAAATAGAATAGATGGATATAATGTTTTCCATGGGTCATAATTCAGAGTATCACACACTGTCAGGGGGTAGGGGCACTCTGAAAGACTTACATTTCACTCAATATGCAAATTAACTGTAACTTTCCTAAAATAATAATGTTCTTTTTTCTTCTTTTTCAGATGACATTTATTACATAAATGATAACTTTGGGGGAAGATCTAATTCACATTTAGCTATGAGGGTTGTTTCACAGACACATTTTAATGATAATAATAATTATATACTAATAATAATACGAGGGTTTAAAATATTTCTAATCCGCCCCACCCTTCAATGGTGGCTGCTCCCTCACGAAGAGCAGTCAGTTAGCTTGTATTCATCCTGAGCTTTGAGGGAAGCAGTTTAGTTTACCCTGTTCAACCACATGTGTGTGTGTGTGTGTGTGTGTGTGTG
Source organism: Cyclopterus lumpus (assembly GCF_009769545.1). Classification (NCBI taxonomy): domain Eukaryota; kingdom Metazoa; phylum Chordata; class Actinopteri; order Perciformes; family Cyclopteridae; genus Cyclopterus; species Cyclopterus lumpus. Next base: position 1,409,404 of record NC_046987.1, read on the forward strand.
TGTGTGTGTGTGTGTGTGTGTGTGCGTGTGTGTGCGTGTGTGCGTGTGTGTGTGTGTGTGTGGTGTGTGTGTGTGTGTGTGTGTGTGTGTGCGTGTGCGTGTGTGTGTGTGTGTGTGTGTGTGTGTGTGCGTGTGTGTGCGTGTGTGTGTGTGTGTGTGTGCGCGTGTGTGCGTGTGTGTGCGTGTGTGCGTGTGTGTGTGTGTGTGTGTGCGTGTGTGTGCGTGTGTGTGCGTGTGTGTGTAAAGGACAAGCAGACACAGAGACATTGACACACATTTGGCTGCGTTCAAAGAACTTATGCAGGCAAAAAGTCCTCAGACACCGACACACACATAGAGACAAATATGACATCCCAATGTCACCTCGAGCTATTAGGCCTGGCTTTAATGGCACGGCCGCTCAGGAGAGGCAGTATCGACTGCTCGCGCACAAGGTGGAATCCCTCAATATGTCACAATCTAGTTAGCTGTCTTACACTTCCAAACAGGCATTGATTGAATGATCCCAGTTTACGGAGACAAAAAGGAGTGGTTGGTGGCATGAACGACACGGACGCACAAGGCAGCACTGTACATGCATCTTTATTAGGCAGGCTGCTCTCTTTGTGTACAGTGTGAGCGGAGGCTGATGGACAGACAATAGACATGTCTTTATACCCCCCTCCCCCCCAGGAAAATAAACAATGAATACATTACTTTTTTGTTTTTCATTTTAAAGGTATTTCAGACATCTAAAAGCGATGAATGCGTCGAGGCTTGAAATGAAAGGCGCACAGAGCGGGGGGGCGACCTCTCCTCAGCAGAGATGGATGGCTTTAATTGTCATTGTGTGTCTCTCTGCTCATTCCTCCTTTTCCTTCAGACCAAATGAGCTGCTAACATTGGTTCTTTTTGGGAGGCATGCTGTGAAGAGGAAGTTGTAATTCACCAGAGGAATTACACATGCAACCGGAGCACAGGTAATAAAGCTGCATGCAGAGCTCTTTCAATCTAAGATAACTGTCATAATCAGCACAAGCTATTTGGAAGTTTATAATAATAATAATAATAATAATAATGATGATGATAATAATAACAGTAATAATATTGACCATAATAATAATAATGATACATCTGCTTGCCATCATATTAATAATTATCATCATGTTCCCCAGGTCATAGTTGTTGATGTAGATATTACAGTCATGACAACTTACAGACTCAGACCGAGGGCCAACAAAAACCCTCCCCTTGATCACCATTAGCAGCCTTGGCAGTCAGTATGTGGGGGGTAGGTGCAGCTTTTGTCTGTCTGTGAGTGAGTGTGTGTGTGTGTGTGTGTGTGTGTGTGTGTGTGTGTGGAGGTGGGGGTGGGGGGGGGATCCCTAATTTGCACATATGGAAATGCTTTTTCTCACCGCGCCGCCTTCTCTGTTGTGGCCAGATGGAATTAGAGAGCGCTCAGAAGCCGTGAAAGCAAACACATCAAAAAAGAGAAAGAGGGAAGGGGGGAGAGCAAGGGGAGGTGGGGGAAAAGGGAGAAGAGAGGACAGGAGAGGAAAAAGAAGAGAAGAAGAAGGAGGAGGAAGAAGAGAAACAAATAGAAAAAACAGGCAAGAAAAGGAAAGTTGGTTTCTTGTGGTTGAAACAAAGAAAGGACAAATTACTCGTCGTTGGTTTTCCACCTACCGTCCTCTGGCTGCAGTATGAGGCAAACTGTACATATATATATATAAATATATGTACATTTACAGAGACACCTCTTGCCTAATCCTTGTTGTTTTGTGTAACAAATAAGGTGCTGGATATTCTCTTGGCCAGGGACCAACTTCCTTCCCTCCCCGTTGAGCTTCACATCCTCGTCTAATAACATGCTTGTAATTGGACTCTGCATTGTTTGGCGAATCGGTGAGCCCCAGTTATAGTGACACGTCCTAGTAATGGAGAAACCTCTCACTTCTCTGTCTTCAATAAATCTGTAACTGTAAGAGAAACCCCACCATATCAGCTATAAGAAATCTACTTTTAATAAAACATTTTACAATATTTAGAACATGTTTAGAATGAATCCAGTCGTGTAAAGGACTGATTGAATACAAATACGTTTTACAGGTGAACGGCACTTGTGATTTCTGAGAGAGAAGAACCCTCTTGTGGTGGTTCAGGAGATCTTCCAGGTTTAAGAATAATGTGTAAAAGGCCATATTACTGTACCTGTAATAGAAAACAACCTAGGAATCTATAAAGCATTTCAATATGCTAACACATTATACAGTATGTCATGATGCTAATTAACAGTGTGATATTAATCCAGTTTACTGTTTGGTGCAATAGTAGAAGAGGGTAGGATACTAACTGGGTACTTTTTTCTTTACTTGTTACATCATCTGCGTAAATTAAATGTGATGTGTATTTGCGTTTTGTGACTCAATGTTTTATGCATGAGCATATGCATCTGTTCAAGTGAATGTTTTATTTGTGTGTGTTTATGAGAGGCTAAAATAATGTTCTCTCTCTTTCCTTCACTCCTTTTTCTCGACTTGTACCCACTCTCAGTGTGTATATTTAATGGATGCCACAGGAGAGAATGTCCTCCATTGTCTGTCCAGCTTCGGTCCTTGACTCAAAGCATTTCTGTTCCCAGTCCCAGCTCTAATCCAAGGTTCTAGCAGCAATGCCTCTTCCAGTTGAAAATTCCCAGTCCCATCTTTAATCCCACCTTTATCTACAATCCCTCCCCCGAGCTTGGATAGCCGAGCCCCAGTTCCATCCTCAATCCCAATCCTATTCCCGGGCCCAGTGCCAATTTGTGTTTCAGCCACAGTACAGGATTAGTCATAATGAGTCTAACTAATAGGTCTTAACCACAGTCCTGCATGAAGCCAGGCGGGTAGTGAAGTCAATGCCAAAACCTGCATGTTTCAAAGTTAAACCTGCATGTTTCTAGTAGACTACAAGGGGCAACTCCTCTGGCTCCTCGGATTCTTTAGAAGTCTATCGGAAAATGACCCCACTTAACACTTGATTTATTATTTCAATAAACATTGACAAGCAATACAGCATGATGCTCATTTAGTAAATGATGGTCCCATTTAGAGTCAATTAGACCATAAGGCAGGGCGGGGCTACCTTCTAATTAAAAGGTCGCTACCATAGCGTCTGGCAGTTTTTGCCTGAGAACTTCAGCCCTTTCCCAGTGTGTTTTAACTTCATGAAAGTTAACTCATATTTTGATTTGCTAAATATGTCTTTTTCAGCGTTCAGTTGCTAAAAACAAGATGGCAACATAAAAAATGTAAAACTCAAAGCTTGTAAACCGTATTCCCCCGAACCAATGGGTTATGTCATGCTAACTTCTTCCACTTCTTATAGTCTATTATTTAGTTCCATCTCAGTACCAACCTTAGCTTCAAACCCAGTCTTAAGTTGTTTAGAGCCCTGGTCTCAGCCGTAGCCAAAATGAATAATTATTATTTCCAATTCAAGCACCTGTCCCAATCCAAGTCCCAATCTCAATGCCAGTTCTCCCATTCCAACCCCAGTGCCAGTGTGAGCTTCAGTCCTATGACAGTCCTGTCCCTATAGTGATGCCACCAAACGGAAACTCACAGTTCCATCTTTAGTCTCAAATCTCAAATCCCTGTCTAGCCCCTGTCCCATTATCTAAACCCATGACCAGTTTCAGCACAGTCACATTCCCAGCATTAGACATGATCCAAGTCTTTAAACGTCAGTCCTAGCTTTAGTGTCAACCCAAGGTGCATACTGATTTAGGCCCATTCACAGATCCATGTCCCTCTTTCTCAGTGCCAACTTTAGCCTTTTATCCCAGTCAGTCCCAGTTGTAGTCCCAATTTCAGTTTAAATCCAATCCTGCCAATCCCAGTCCTAGTTTTAGGCTAGATCCCAAATTAGCATCACCACAATTTTTGGTTTAATCTCGACTCCGTGCTTTAGTGTCAGTTGTAGTTTTAGAACCAGATAAAGTCCTAATCCCTGTCACGAGACCCAGTTTGCAGTCCAAACTCCCTGTTGTAGTACCTATCTAATATTATCATTATAATGCCTTGCCCCCCAATAATCCATTCCATGAAGTCTCTATCCCAGTGTCAAATGTAGTCCCAGTTTAGCCCTATCTCCACATGAAGTCCAAATCCCATTTATGGTTTAGGTTTGGTTGCCTCCTCCTTTGGGTCTCATTCCACCAGTTCCAGTCTCAGCCTCAGTCCCAGTAACAGCTCCAGCCCAGGCCACAGCTGCTTTATATTTGCCTACTCCAATCCTTAGTGTTTCAGTTCTCTTGCCAGGGTCATAATTAACATTTCAACTAGTGGTGGAAAAGGCCTGCCCCCCCCTTCCAGAATGAAAAACACCAACGCTCAACTACTTCAATAAAGGGTTGGGGGATGGTAATTAACCATCTGATTAACACTTTCCCTCCCAGATTTTCCATTCTAAGTTTTAATGAGGGGATGCGTGTGCACGTGCAGATGCACATGTGTGTGTTTTGAGGGCTTTCATGGCAGATCCATATGCTTGTGTTAACCTTTCATCTTCTCCTACTCCCCAGACATTGTGGCAGAAGCACTAATGTCAAAGGAAAACAGATCCGAATGTAGAACAATGCAGTGGACCAAAGCTGGAGACGAGGCTCCACTAGAGGAAGTTCTAAATGGTTCACTCACAGATTAATAACACACCTGTGCCACAAACCACTGATTTTGTCTTCATGCTAATTTACAACTGTGGATATGATATTTTGACAGCGCTCATGGATGGTTGAGTCAAACATTCCAAGTATGAGCTTTCTGCTGTCTCAACTGAAAAAGAAAGTATTATGTAAATTCCTGAGATGCTGATGCAATGTGTTGTGCTACATATATAGAAAGGTGTGGTTTTACTAATAAACAGATGAGCATCACTTAGACTACCTGATCTCCGTCCACTGCAAATATTACATCATTACAAATATGTATTCACACAAGAGCCATGTTTAGGGAAGACAAATCATTATCTTGTGTTAAGTGTTAATAATAGTTAAATGTATTTTCATATAGTTTAAACATTGTTCTCAAAACAAGCAAAACTATTTTTTTAATCCAAATTTTTTACATTTATTCTTTTCATATATTGATATTTGTTTGACTTTATTCATGAAATATGATATCTTTATTCCTTTACTTTATTTTTCAAATATTTCAATTATATCAATTTTACAAATATGAACTTTATTATCATAACATTATTATAGTAATAGAATAAGTAATACCTATTGTAATATTTTGACATAAGTAACCATCTACTTTCTCCAAATATAAAAATTGTATTCTCTAAATACTATGACTTTATTCTGAAATATTACAGCTTTTATAGTTAATATAATATCATGACTTCCTCATACAAATATGAATGTACATTTGGACTTTCTTTCTGAAACACAGAAGAAACCAGAATGTCTATATAAACTGTTTCTCTTTTTCCCAACAGTGAATTGAATAGCTCCCACTCTACATGAAGCCTCATGATGAAGTACCTTTAATTCTTCTGCCACAATCACACTTCCATTGACTGCGTTTGTCACTTCCTGTCCGGGGTTCTCCGACTTCCTCTCTGAGAGAGAAGTGGCCAAGTGATGTGCTGGTCAAGCCAACAGAGGCACAGACAAAGAAAACACAGCTGACGCACCAATAGTGGGGAATTGAAATTGCAAATGAAGGGGTAAATTAAGATATATATCAAACAGTGTATTAACTGAACTGAACATTGTGTTTGGTAATCACAACTGCAATTGGTGGAAACCTCTAAATGCACGATAATGACAATGTTATCTGGTCATTTCCTGTCTTTTTTTCTGTCTTTAGGGAAACCATTGTCTCCAGGATTCTTCATCTTTCCTCACCTCATCTTTTCTCTGACTCTTGAGTTTTTCTCTGGTTGATGAGGAGTCGCCAGCCCCACAGCCCTGCACCGCTCATCCTCCCCGGCTGGCTTACCTGGGAGGTGGCGTGTAAGGTTAATTGGGAAACGAAGTTGATAAAGTAATTAATGCGTTTGTCAGCAGTGTCTTTCTCCTTGCCTGCAGCCATCCTGCAGCGATCAGGCCTTTCTTCTCGCCTGCCTGGCTGCCCTGGTGCTGCCGGGAGATGCTGCACTGATACAGCTCACAGCCGCAGCCAGGCCTTTGTTTTTGGGGGAGATGACGGCAATGTCAGTCCACCCCTGATTAACCAGGGACAATAGCAGGCTGGACCCATTCTGTGTGTGTGAGTGTGTGTGAGTGTGTATGTGATTCTGTGCGTGTGTGTGTGTGTGAGTGAGTGTGCATGTGTGTGTGTGCGTGTGTGTGTGAGTGTGTATGTGAGTCTGTGTGTGTGTGAGTGCATGTGTGTGTGTGTGCATGTGTGTGTGCATGTGTGTGTGTGTGAGTGCATGTGTGTGTGTGTGTGTGCATGTGTGTGTGTGTGTGCATGTGTGTGTGTGTGAGTGCATGTGTGTGTGTGTGAGTGCATGTGTGTGTGTGTGTGTGCATGTGTGTGTGTGTGTGCATGTGTGTGCATGTGTGTGTGAGTGTGTGCATGTGTGTGTGAGTGTGTGCGTGTGTGAGTGAGTGCATGTGTGTGAGCATGTGTCTGTGAGTGTGTGTGTGTGTGTGTGCATGTGTGTGTGCATGTGTGTGTGTGTGTGTGCATGTGTGTGTGAGTGCGTGAGTGTGTGAGTGCGTGCCAGTGAGTGTGCTTGTGTGCTTCTGTGTGAGTGCGTGAGTGTGTGTGTGTATGTGAGTGCATATGTGTGTGAGTGCATGTGTGTGTGATTGCATGTGTGAGTGCGTGTGAGTGTGTGTGTGTGTGTGTGAGTGTGTGTGTGTGATCGTATGTACTTGGTGGCTTGCCTGTCTGATCTAGGATCATATAGCTGCGTAAATATGAAGAGTTTACTGCATGCTAAAAGTAAACATTATTGTTGTCTATTGTCGCCCCCCCATAACGGTTATCGGGGCAGATGAATTGTCCAAAATCCAACAGTTGTGGATTCATTGTCACGCCGTGATTTATGGTTCAGCAGACAAGGAGGGTTGTCTGTGTTTCCTAAACCACTGAAGGGCTGAACACGACAGCAAGATCACTTGATGCTACATTAATATCAAATCCTGTAAGGTGCCCCTAGTAACTATCTTTACAAAAATGGAAAATTAAATTATTTCTCATTCTCTTTTGAATATGAAAGATTGTCATTTTGGATGTTTAACAGGACAGAAAGACCCTTTCCCAAGTAAAACGTTGTAGCAGAGGATATGGTGGCCATGGATTATTTTCACATACGGCTCATGCTTTTCTACCTCTGCTCAGTGTTTTACTGCTTATTTATGTTTTTATTATAAATAAAAATCACAAATACTGTGTCTTCATCTACAACTTTACTCGTCCCAAGTTTCATGGATCGTGGTACGTGGACGTGCTCGTGCCTCCTGCCGTGTTCCAACCAGACACCACTGCTATTATTATTTAGATTATGAGTCACGTTTCTGGGATCCCACCTCTGTTGCCCTCCCTTAAGTGTCTTCCTTTTTTGTAAAAATAATTGTGATTTTGGGCAGTATAAATGAATTGAATTAAAACAAAAGTAAAAATAAAACACAACTAAAAATACAAGTTATAACAATAATAGTCATAATACTAATATTAACGATAATATTTATACTAAATATAATCGTTTAAGAAAAGCAGTGTGAAATAATCACACATGAATCTGCAAAATAAATTCAAGACTGCATTTAACAAAAATATGTCTGCAAAGACAGTTGTGCAGATGAATATCATAATTGATTGAATGATTGAATATCTGATCATGTCATTATATAAAAATATATATTCACATTTTTTCATTCAGTGTGTTAAATGTCGTTCACATAAAAAGTGTCTACAAATGGCATTAAATGATAAACTTTCTCTCTCCCTCTCTCTCTCCCCCCCTCTCTCTCCCTCTCTCTCTGTCCCTCTCTCTTTCCCTCTCTCTCTCCCCCTCTCTCTCTCCCACTCTCTCTCTCTCTCCCTCTCTCTCTCCCTCTCTCTCCCTCTCTCTCCCTCTCTCTCCCTCTCTCTCTCTCTCTCTCCCACTCTCTCTTTCTCTCCCTCTCTCTCTCCCACTCTCTCTCCCCCCCTCTCTCTCCCCCTCTCCCCCTCTCCCCCCCTCACTCTCTCTCCCCCTCTCTCCCCCCCCCCTCTCTCTCCCTCTCTCTCTCCCTCTCTCTCCCTCTCTCTCTCCCTCTCTCTCCCTCTCTCTCTCTCTCTCTCCCACTCTCTCTTTCTCTCCCTCTCTCTCTCCCACTCTCTCTCCCCCCCCTCTCTCTCCTCCCCTCTCTCTCCCCCTCTCCCCCTCTCCCCCCCTCACTCTCTCTCCCCCTCTCTCCCCCCCCCCTCTCTCTCCCTTTCTCCCTCTCCCTCCTCCTCTTCCAGCCGTGAGAGAAGGACCTCCCATGTTCCAGAACTGCAACTGATAGAAACCGAACAGAGCTCAAGTCTGTTGCGGGATTCCTAATTCACTAAATCCCAAGTGGTGCAGATTAATTATAAATGAATGATATGGAGTAAAGCCCCGCGGCCTCAGGGAGACGCTCCCTTCCTCTGTCATGAAATATATATGCGGCTTAACTCCTTTATTAATAACATATTTATAAACGGATTATTGATTCTTAGAATGGACACAGCTTTATCTCTGCGGAGTCAATTTAGAGCTTTTGTCAAGATTTTTAATTGATGTGTGTAACACATGTGTGATGCTCTGTGTGTGTGTGTGTGTTGTGAGGATGTACAACCTTAGTTAGACTAATTCAAAGGTTTGACTCACAATACATATCATCCTGAATATAGTATTGCTTTTGCACCAGTTGATTGTGATCCTGCTGGCTTTAAAACAAAATGTTTAGTTCATTTTGAAGGAATATACGAAGAAGAAGGAGATGAAGAAGAGGGAGATGAAGATGTGTGGAGGATGAATCAGGAGGTGAGGGAGAAGGCTCCTGGCTTTTTATTAAACACAGAGGAGTCACTCATCCTCTGTGCTGCTTCCTGTTGTCTGTAACGTAAATATGATGACGTGTCAAAAGAAAGGCAGGCAGGGACCCAAAGTGGGAGGAGCCAAAAGCAGTTGTGTTGAGGCACTATTCTTGACTTGATATTCCTACTCCACCACATCCCAGAGGGAAATATTGTCCTATTGACTGCGTTGTATTTGATGATTTTACTTACTGAAACTAGTTTAGATAAAGATTATAAAATCATACAATGAGTATATGAAATACATGCATTGTAAGACAGTACTTTTAAACACCCAACAGTATTCAACAACTATTAAAGTAGCTACAACAGTGAAATGCATCGTACATGTCACTGCTATAATAATAATAATAATAACACAATGGTAAAAATATGTAATAATGTAATGACCAAAGAGCCCGTGGCTGCATATTGAGTACTAAAACTTTTTACTCTCAGTAAACTGTCTTGATTGTACAAAACTACTTTTACTTGAGTAATATTTAGAATGCAGGACTTCCATTTTTTGGTAGTAATACTTTTACTTTACTTTTACTAATTACAATATCTTCATACTGGAAGAAAGAAATAAAGAAAATAGAGAATTGAAAAGTTGCAGAGTGAAAAGAAAGGAAGAAGAATTATAACCTGTATTTAAAATGAGCACGGCCTTTATTAGGTCAAAATAATAAAAGTTTATTGTAATAGGTAAGTATTTAAAGTCAACTTAACTCAAAAGGTTTAGTCCTTTGTAAAATGACATAATAAACGATATTGTAATAATTCCGTTTTCAGCGGTCAAGGATATTTGTAGGAACAAAGAAGAGAATGTTATGCATAAGGCTTTCACTATTGCAATATCACACAGCATAGTTCCTTTACAAGCGACGACAAGAGCTGCCAAATACGCAACCTTATAACAGCTCAACGTGTCTGTGTGGACGTGACGCTGCCACAGCCAGATGCAGCTCAAGGTGTGCAGGGCTCCAGAGGAGGTCAAGGTTCGTAAACTTGCTCAAAAGAAAGCAGAGGTGCCTGGCAGGTGTGTAAACGTAGTGACTGTACCTGGTGTAACTGCTCACAATTGAGACATGAAGTCATCCTTCTGCATGTGTTAATGTAACAATTTCACTCGCTAAACAAATCTCTTCACAGCATTTAGCAAACATTCCTAAACAACGAAGAAATATTGCTTGAAACAAGTTTTAAAAAGTCTTCAACAACATGTCGTAGTTGTCATGGCATATCCGATGTTGAGGTGTGTGCTTTTGCTGATTTGAAGACAACGTACAGAAGGCCTCGGTCTGCACGCCCTGGAACCCTCTGGTTGTTTGGTAACTCCAATGTTGTTACACTTCTATGAAACAAAATGCTAATTATTAAAAACATCATTATGTATTTGAATTATACACGGATGCATCTTTTGAAGAGTCATAAAATAAACTTTTATTATATATTGGTGTAACATGACATTTCTTAACTGCACGGTTAAATAAAATTGCAGGTATATTTTATGATCGTGTCAAAACTCCACACAAGCTAAACAGGAATGAGACACACATTCACCATTTGAACCAAAGCAGCAACCACACACTCATGTAGAGTACATATGTGTATGCCTTCTGTGAAAGATTGTTCCATACAATAATCTACTCATATCTCAATGAATACAACATTACAAAGGTTAAAGAAAAGAAAATACAGCTCATTTATTTGCCTTTGCAGGTTATTACAACAACACATAACAATTGTGTTTTTTTTTCAATTAGTGTTTACATGTTTTTATGTGGGTGTGTTGCCTATTTAACAAAGTGTTTTCCCGATGATTGCAAGATATTTCATCCTTGAACGTAAAAGTAGAAGTAAAACAAATGATTTGATTTAATTTGAACTGAAATAACAAGAGATAAAAAAAACGTTCAGGAAATGTAGTCAATAGAATATTGTTTTCTTTTTGACAATAAGTGAAAAAGAAGAGAAAATATGAGAAGAGAATAAATAACGAGAGGCAAGAAGAGACAGTAAAGAGACAAAAGGTAGAAAATGAAGAGACAATACAGAGAAAAGAAGAGAGCCCATTATCAGTATCTGTGTGATACCATGTGTGTTCTCAACATGTTCGCATGCACTGTGGCTGGTATGCATCCTGCTTTTACATGTGTGTGTCTGTGTGTGTGTGTGTGTGTGTGTGTGTGTGTGTGTGTGTGTGGTTGCTGCCTTAAAGTTGGCCTCCAGAGAGCAAAGCTAGAGTTGGGTGAGAGAAGACAAGCTGTTCCACATCTCCGTGGCAACACCTGCTATTACAGAGGCCCTCTGTCAGTCAACCTGGCCCAACACACACGCATGCGCACACACACGCACCCGGACACGCACACATTTGTACTTTGTGACAAACATACCTGATTAGCAAGCCATGGGGAATAAGAGGACGTTGGCTGGGAGGGGACAGTCAAACAAACACTTAACAGCACTTGAGGAAGGGAGGAGGGAGAGACAAACACATACAAGACAATATCAGTAAACGACCGTTATATACTGTAGGTCTGACCAATGCAGTACCTTAAACCTTCTAAATCACTTCTCTAATTTGCAAATATACCTGATCGTGATGGGAGAATGTAAATTGCGGCATTATATGTTCATACTCTGAGTTGCACTACTTTTCCTGCATCAGCCACCATGTTGAATCTCAAGTGAAAACATTGCAGCATCCACTCAACAGCTGAGAATCCTAAAAGTTCTGGTGGGATTGTTTGGTTGAACGATCTGTGCATAGGCAGAGCGGCAGACCTGGCTTTTATGGAGAAGCAGGGCTTAACCTGTTCCAATATGGTATGAAACGGAGGTTCATTGCGTAGGGTAGACTTGAACACAAACCAGATAGGTCCCCACAAAGTATCAGGCTCTGGGTCGGATGCACACCTCTCTGTTATCCTCAAACGTAATCTCTGACTGTACCAATATGCAATTATCTGGTGCAAAAAGATACGCAATGGCCACTGAGAACAGCCAATGGTGTCGTCTGAGAACAGCCAATGGTGTCGTCACTGCTTGTGTGTCACTAAAGGGGAGAACACAGTCAAATCAGAGTGGCTTTGGATTTGGAGAGGTCGGTCATCAACCCCCTCTCTCTAGCCAATCATGGGGAGGCAGTGTGCGTGCTGGTCGAGCTGCGTGCCTGTGATTGGTGGAGCAGAGGGGAGGCGGGTTTGACCTGTTCTGGGGACGGGAGTGAGTTAAGCTAGTTAGACGAGTTGATGAAACCGAGCGCACACCGTGCTGTTAGCGTAAGAGTGCCTCGTCAATGTTGTTGTTGATGCAATCAATAAAGTATTCCTGAAGGACGTCAATCAATAAAGTATTCCTGTAGGACGTCAATCTGTCTTCGCGCCGTGAGTGAAACGTACCGAAACGTTACCATAGTGATGAACTGGTTGCTGCATTCACGTGCTTTGACTGACATGACAACAGAAGACAGACATGTTGCAGAAACGTGCGCGGACCATTGTATTCATGTTGTATAGCAGTGGAACGTTTCCAATAAAATCAGCACACTTAGCACGGATAGTGCATGAAATATGATGCTGCTGCGAGACTTCTGCCGTGTGAACGCCCCCTGCGTCGCACGCACCTCCTGCAGGAGGCAGCGCTTCGTCACAGTGTCTCAGAACAGTGCGTTTGACAAAGTCCTGAACAAATGCAGAACAGTTGTGGGCCACTTCAAACACAGTCCAGCAAGTGCTGCAAATTGAACATGGACAAAGGAATGGATACAACAAATTAATTGTGTCATTGTGTAACTGCTCAACCTGCATCACTAAAAGGGTTTCTTTCTTTGACCAGAGGCTGTATGCACTAAAAAGTCCCCTGCAATGTAAATCCCAGCTGTGTACTTTCTTTTGTGCTAGACCACTTTAGACCACTCTAACAGGGAGCCTAACTACTGAACAGAGACTGGTTATGTGCTAGATCACCTCACTCTAACAGGGACCCTAACTACTGAACAGAGACTGGTTATGTGCTAGATCACCTCACTCTAACAGGGACACTAACTACTGAACAGAGACTGGTTATGTGCTAGACCACCTCACTCTAACAGGGACCCTAACTACTGAACAGAGACTGGTTATGTGCTAGACCACCTCACTCTAACAGGGACCCTAACTACTGAACAGAGACTGGTTATGTACTAGACCACCTCACTCTAACAGGAACACTAACTACTGAACAGAGACTGGTTATGTACTAGACCACCTCACTCTAACAGGAACACTAACTACTGAACAGAGACTGGTTATGTGCTAGACCACCTCACTCTAACAGGGACCCTAACTACTGAACAGAGACTGGTTATGTGCTAGACCACCTCACTCTAACAGGAACACTAACTACTGAACAGAGACTGGTTATGTACTAGACCACCTCACTCTAACAGGGACCCTAACTACTGAACAGAGACTGGTTATGTACTAGACCACCTCACTCTAACAGGGACCCTAACTACTGAACAGAGACTGGTTATGTGCTAGACCACCTCACTCTAACAGGGACCCTAACTACTGAACAGAGACTGGTTATGTGCTAGACCACCTCACTCTAACAGGGACCCTAACTACTGAACATACACTGTTAATGCTGTTCTCTGAAAAAAGACAAATGTTTCTTCTGCTACCTGTTCAGAAAAAAAAGAAAACAGATGTATATTCTGTATGTTAACTTGCTGTTGCTCTGACAGTGCCTGTTATATTGTTCTGATAACATTACTTTAACATAAAAGCGTGCAATATACTAGTTTTTAAATCATTATAGAATTGTGCGCATAATGCGATTAATCACTGTTAATCACAACTTCATTATTAACTTTATGTTACATTTGGATTACAGCAAAACCAAATATAAACATAAAGACAAGATAAGAGAAAAATATTTAGAATGTAAAGCAGAAAAGGGGAACGTCATAGTACAGTGATTTTAATTGGACAAGCAACAGTACCCATATCAATTTAATTAAAGGAACCTGCACACACATATCTTCTAAATTCTTCAGAACAACCTTTTTTTCACATTCAAAGCTTCAGATGTCGGTTGACATATTTTCTGACGTCATCATAGACTGCCCCATAAATACAAGCGCATGCCCTTTGTGTTTGTGGACCACAATGAAAATGCTGTTTTTGAAGTATGCCAACAAATATGCACTAAAGCAGACTTATTGGGTTAGATAAAAACATGTTGTATATTATGATGCTGATCTGTTGCGGTTTGCATGTGCGTTGTGTCCAACTAGCCACGGATTCTGCTGCCGTTTGAGACACCTGTCCTGAAGTCTTTAAATGTGTGGCACCATTGTGCTTTGATCTGCATCTTATAACCGTAATCCTGCTTGTGATCTTCATTATTACCAAATATATGGATAATCTAATTCAGACTTTTTTTCTGTAACTGTAAAAGAAGAGCCTTACCTTTTTTTGTGTTCTTCTTAGGTAACGGTGTTCTGGTCTTCCGTTACTCCCCAAGCCTGGCTCTTACCTGGCATGGCAGCTGGCAGATACGGCCGTAGATTAGGAGTCTGGTGACACGTAGGCAATTGTTCAAACAACAATGGCGGCTCCTAAAGAGATTAGCATATATGCTGCGATAGCATCACCTGAACTGGAGAGTATTTCTTCATTAAGAGAAGAGAACAGCACTGAAGACTTTTCCCCACAGTAAAGGTATTTCCTCTCTTGTTCTGACTGACTTCGCAAGATTCTGATTGATCTTTACTGGAAACGCTTGCCCTTTTCCAAACAGTATCTGATGATGGCTTGGCAGGTGATTCTCTGACAATCTGGCAGATTAGACTCCACCGGTTCGGGAGGAAAATATCTGTCCCTTTAGCTGCTAAATGCTGCTCTATGTTCACCCACCGCGCTAACTGTGTCTGTCTGCTGTGTTGGTGTCAGAGCTGTTCCAAGCCTACGGTTCCCAAGGTCTGATAGAAACTGTCATGCTCAAACAGCCATGAGCTGGCTTGCTAACGTTAGGTTAACGTATCCACAGGCGATAGTAGGGAACACTTTAAAAACAATGAGAAGTTAAATCAGTCCCAATACTGCCTGCAGAGCAGAACTATGTCTGATGGCTGGTCTAGAGACAGACACGCAATTGGACCCCTCTCCATTTTATTAATATTTTCACATCTAATGAGAGCAGCAATTGCAACGGCCGCATTCAATCATTCCATTTGTCCTCTGGACATGACAGGACATGAAAATTATCAATACAGCACATTATACTCGTGAGCTATACAACTCACAATTAAATCCTTTCAGCCACAGGCCTGTTGCCTTTAAATCACTTATAGATGAAAGTTATATGGTTGTAAAGAGTAAATGGCATATGGCGGTTATTATTTAGTGTCGAAGTGTAAACTTCTGAGGGACCACTCGAGTAGAGTTCAAAAAGTGTTGGCAGATGTTGACGTGCGAAAAAGAAGATGGGGAAAGCATACAAAAAGGGCAAGGATATAAGAGAGAAAGGGGCAAACGTGATGATGGAAGAGCCAAAGCCTGAGGGAAGGTAAAGCCTGAGGGGTAAGCATGGCTACGAGTCATACAGAAATAAAGAGAGAGAGACAGTGGAGGATAAAGAGCTGTGAAACAGGCAGACATCTTGGTCTGTCTCCCAGTGGATTGTGGGAGTCAGTGGTGCAGCTTTGCAGAACCTGTGCTTAGCAGCGTGTTTACATTAATGAGCTAAGAGCTGCTCTGAGTCTCTGATCACACACCCACACATACATACACACACACTCACACACACACACACACACACACAAACGCATACACACACACACTCACACGCACGCACACTCACACACACACACCCAAACACACACACATACATACACACAAACACACGCACACTCACACACACACATACATACACACTCACACACATACACAAACACACACACACACACACAGTTTGTAAGGAGTCGTGTCACCACTGATATCAGGAGGACATTGTACTCTGATCCACTTATCAAATACAGGAAATAGAGCAAGGCTGCACACAGACACACAACATGTATGTGAAACCCTGATACCCTAATATTCTGTTGTAACAGCCTCCACTCTTCTCACTCCCATATTAGCGTGCTTTAAATGTAAAATGATCAGCAGGGTTTACGGGGTAAGTGCTCTTCAAAACTAACAAGACAATCGAAGTTAATTAACACTTTAAATGGGCCTTATTTTGTATAGATTTGTTTCTCCTTCAAACCACTTAAATCAAACAGGTAATCCATGATTTTTTTAAAAAGAGAAAAAACGATATATTAAAAAACAATAAGTATCAGAGGAACATTTCTGCATTTGCAAATAAAATGAAAAATGATGGTCTATTGAAGTGCAATGCCTCATGCAGGTAGAAATATGCAATTACATTTACATCATATTCTTCTTTTTATCTTCTGTTAGTACCCATTGATGTGTGGGATTACCAATGTGTTCCTATTGTTGCTCTTCTCTTAGGTAAGAGAACATTTTACAAGTGGCCAAGAGCACCCGCACCAAGATAAGAAAACAGTTCTCACAAAGCCTTCAGCCTACAATAAAAGAGATTTTGGACATGGCTTTCATTCTATATGGTAATTCATCTTTTTATTTTATCCCCTAAAACACGTCTTTAACCATGAGCTAATCCACAGTAAAAATGATAAATGTACTTTAATCCATTCATTTACTGTTAGATCATTTGGGTGGACTAGCTTCTGATTGACCATCTCAGTCAACATTGTACAATCTTAGTATTACATGCAGATGATCTAACGATGTTATCAAAGCTGATACATTTAATACAATACACCTTTTACAGACTGAGTGCATTGTGTATTTGTCCTCACTGGTCTAAATTCTCTTTTCATTGCTCTTTGTAACTTTATTTAATTTTTGGTTAATAAGGCCTGGCTCAGGCGGTCCAGCTCACGGAGGTATACGATGTATGTTGTTTCCTTTGTGGACCAAACCAGAAAAAAACAGCAAATAGATGAGACCTGAGGTATCTGCTCTGTCTGTGTATAAGTGTGTGTTGACAAGGATTATAAAACGGTGCAGGGCAGGCTGGGTGGGTGTAGGGGGGTAGTGGGTGGTGGTTGTGTGGGTGGATGTTATGTGAGGTGCTGTCGACAGCATGTGATCGTCTCAGGCTTGCAAAATAGCAAGAGCTTTATTTTCTTCCCTCTCAACCCGCTCTCTGTCGTCTCGAGCATCTTGGAAAGGGCTCAGATCATATGCAAAGCTGTTTTATGCTAATGTGTGTGTACACACTTTGGTAGTGGCGTCGGACCGGCATACACAAACTACATCCCAGCCTTTCTTCTCCACCTGCCTGCCGCCTCTGGCTTCATCTTCTTTTCTCTTCTAGTTTTCTTTCTCAGCACAAGACCATTTCCTACCTTAGAATAATGTGGGCCTTGGGAAATCTAAAGGAAAACTCTAGACTTTTGGTTGGTCACTTTGTCCATTTAGGGTTCCCAGGAAGTTAAGAAGTCAGTCTTGAAGGATAAGGCTGGCTTTACACTATTTATTTTTCTTACTTACAAATTCCCAAACCAACAAAGTATTAGTCTGTTTCTCAGTACTCTCTGAAGTCCAAAGTATGTCTGTGGCTCTCAGCCCATTGGTTCATACTGACAACATTAATATTGTGTAACAAAAAGCAGTGTTGTGCATGAAGCTTCACTAGTTGTGTCCGTTTCAGCGTGGGAGAGATCACCCAAAGCCATATGAAAAGTGATATGACATAGAACAAACTATTTTAAGAGTGAGCATGTTTGATAGAAACCTGCAATAACGTACTGAATGCATCTCAGTTCATCAGAGTTTAGAAGCAGAAAATGACACTATGTGACATCACATTTTTCACAGATAACTAGCAGGCCTCTAATTTAATAATTTGATTGAATTTAACATGACCCTTTACAAGCAGATACAGCTGAGTATCATCAGCATAAGGGTGGAAATTAATTCCATGACTAGATATAATTTGAACAAGTGATGAATTATAAAGCGTGTCCAGAAGAGAGCCCTGATATACTACAAATGTCATATCAGAAAGGAAAGGAAACCCACTTCTATTTAAGGCATTAATTCCAATAGAGCCGGATCAGAGATCCCAATTTCGTTTTCTAGACATTCTTGGAGTATACTGTTTGTCAAAAGTTACATCAGCATGACATTTTATAAAGACAGAGGTTAAATCCGAGTCCACAGTGAGCAGAAGATCATAAGGGCAGTTTCAGTGAAGTGGTAGGCCCTGAAAACAGATTAAAAAGGTTCTAAAACATTATTATGAGAAAGTTGCTGAGCCGATTTACTTTCTCAAACTTTTGAAAAAAATGGAATGTTAGAGACTGGTCGATAAGAATTCAGGGAGTAGACATTTAAAGTCTAGTGGCGACAATACCAGTTGGAAGTGTTACTGGTTGGGGTAGTTGATTTAGAAGTTAAAACCAAACCTCCATAGACTAGATTAGGACGTCACATTCACAAGCAACATGGGCATGGTGGGGTCAGCTGGAGAAACATCAGGTTGAGGCCATGCTCAAGAATCCAAAAACACATCAGTGCAGCTTTGGTGAACAGTGATCCAATATTTATTCTGTGGGACATTTCGCCACCCCCAGTGGTCGGCGTGATGATCCGATTCTTGTTAATCACATGTTTAAGATAATTAATGTCGTAATAGCCCTTTAAAGGAGACAGTGTCAATGTTGTAGACCTGGCCATCATTCTGACAGACTGCCCTGCACTACCTCTGATCACCTGTGGCCCATCGAGCAGCGAGCTCAAACACGACCTACACAGAGGTCTATATTCCAACTCATGCAGGCTGTCTCCTTTCAGCAAGTTGGAACAGCCCCACAGAAAGAAGGCCAGTTATTGGGAAAATAACTAGTTTAATTAACTGACTCAAATAAAACAGGAAAATAGCCCATATTTCTCATAGTGACAGTTGTTCATCCCAACTGAATGATTAATGTGTGTATTTGTTCAGTTGGAGGAGTTGAAGTGACAGTCCAGAGGCAGTGTTTAACACCATGTGAGGGGGCCATCAAGGCCTTCAGCACTCCGTCTGTTGATCACTTGGCCAAATACATTTCTCTTTTTCCACTCTGTCTCTCTCACACCTTCTAGAAATGTGATAGTATCATTTTAATGAAAATATCTTTTTTCAGACCTCACGTTTTTTTTTCTTCTTCTAATTTCATCAATAATCTTTTTGCATGGAGAAATAAAATTGGATGAAAGAGTCTTTAATCTATGAGAAATAATTATTTGCATGTAGGAGGTTATGAATAACATGACCATGCTTTAGAGGATATAAATCCATGGCGGTGATGGTGATAAACTTTACTGAGGGAAAATGGACTAATAAAGCTTTCACCAGGACTGGCCTCTGGATTTCAAGCAGATTAAACCACTTCCCTTTGGCTAGTAACATTCCTGCTACATGTGCAAGTAAACACCACAGCGCACAAAGGTACACACACGCACACAACACAGACACACACAATTAAGATATGATATAATTAGGACTAATCATCTCCAGAGCTCGCATAAAGTAGTGCGAGCCAGAATTATTTTTTCCTTCTTGTTTTTTCAGTTTGGCAAATCAACAAATGCGGTGGGAAGTGGAGTTCCTCATTTCCAGTGTTTATTGGAAGAGGCACAGTGAATGGTGGGCAGATGGAGCACTCACCACAAATGCCATTACAAAATATTTAGAGGCCTCCGTGCCAAACTACCGCATGCTCTCTGCCATTCTTTTACTGAGAAATGGCCCGTTGCTACTGGAACTTTTTCCATTACGAACACGTGTGTGAACGAGTGAATACATGGAGTGAACATCTAAATGCTGGCTCATTTTACCCTGGACCAAAGTGTTGATGCCATCTTTTGGCAAATCTGTAAACTTATTTAACCGCATTTAAACTCCATGGTTAGTGCTACATAGTTGTTCTAATGTCACGCATTTTAGAGGACGTACGAACTTTCACAATGTTAAGAATAAAAAAGAGTATGAAATAAACAAAGAAAATAAAAGTACATGCTTCTTTGGTGGCATTTCTCCTTTATTTGGTAAACATTTTCTCCTTTTTCATCTCTGATGTTTATGAGCTGCTGCCCTTGTAAACATACACATTACAATCAAATGAACATGTCCAACATTTGATAGACGATACTTTGGATTGTGAATACAATGTAACCTTTATGTTTTTACCACCCGTATGACGATATTCAGTGTCTATCTTCGTCTATCCTCATGCTCACTGGGATAAGTCATGTAGATGTAGAACCACTGTTAGGTTTTTTTATAACCCTCCAGTTAGTGCTCTTCCTACTGCCTTGTCTTTTGTTTTCACCTGGGCAGGCTGGTCCCAGTATATTCTACTCCTCTCTGTATTCTCTCACCATTGGCATCTACTGGTTTGCGTTCCTCGTTGTTTCGCATTCAGAACACCACACTTGTAGTTCAGAAAAGCAAAGTTATTTGTAACCACTCCAAACTGGAGTTATCTTATCACCGGAGGACTACGAACATGAAGTACGTCTTAAAAGGTGTTACACAGTATTGATGCCAGCCAAGAGCTACCTAAACAACCAGTGGAGCGAAACTTCAGCAGACTACTAACAAACTACTTCGGACGCGGCGTGCGGGAGAACTGTCAATAAACCAACGCAAGAAAAATGAACAAATGCCTCGGCCAAGTGGAGAGCAGCGGACTGCAGGCCGATTCCTGCAGTGGAAGATGACGATGTGAGGAGCGTCCTTACAAAAACAACGAAAGACGCGCGTATTACCCTCCCTCAAGACGCACCGTCGATTTGTATGAAACGGAGTGGACTACACAAATGACGGTGCACCAGCTGTTGCTCTGACTGGCGACGACTGGACATCGCTGGGTAACCACAGTTATCTCAGAGTTACAGTTCATTGTATTGATGAACTGTGAGCTGCATTCACATACTTTGACTGTCATGACAACAGAAAACAGAAGTTTAGCAGAAATGTGCGCGGAACATTTTATTCATGTTGCACAGCAGTGGAACGTTTCCAATAAAGTCAACACACTTAGTAGTGCAAGAAATATGATTACAATGTCCTGGCCAAATGCAGTAAGGTTGTGGACCACTTAGGATAACTATTGGTAACTGCTCAACCTACATTATCCTTTCTTTGACTGAGATTCTCAAAGGAAATCCAGAGGCTTTCCAGACTAAAAAGTCCCCTGCACAGTAAATTCCAGCTGTGTACTTTTGTTTGTGCTAGACCACCTAACCTCACTCTAACAGGGACCCTAACTACTGAACAGAGACTGGTTATGCTGTTCCCTCATAAAAGACAAATGTTTCTTCTGGTAACTGTACTTGTAATACACTAGTTTTTAATTCATCATTGAATTTTGTGCATCATGCGATTAATCGATTACATTTGTTCATCTTTGCCCAGCACTAATAATAATCTAAATAGGTGTTAGGTGTCCTTTGGAACTTTTTAAATCCTACCTCTTCCCTTAGCCAGCATTCCTGCCCATAGTCCAACCCCCAATACTCGGGGACACTGGATGAAGTGCACATTGTGCCTTAGGTCTCTGTGTGTGTAGGTGTGTGTGTGTCAGTGGCATTTTGTTGGCCTCAGAGGCCCATGCTCTGCGTCCTGCCGGGCTTCATGCATCATTGTGAGAGGTTGGCCATCGGGTGATGAAGCGTCCAGTCACCCCCTCCTGGGGCCCTGCCTGAGCCCGTCCCCTCCTCCAAATGACACATACACACACGCACACACACACACAACACACACACAGTTGGACTTGAGGGATTGTCCAACAAGCAGTGGGGTGGTGGAGAGAAACATTACTGCTTAAAGTGTGTCCATTGGAATGCACAAACAAACTACAAGCTCATCAAAGCTTGTGATGAACTATCAAAGTCACAGCGTAAAACTTAACTAGACAGAATACAAAGGCAAAGCCAAACTTCAATTCAATTCAATTCAGTTTATTTTATATAGCCCAATATCACAAATTACAAATTAGCCTCAGAGGGCTTTACAATCTGTACACATACGACATCCCTGTCCCAGGACCTCACATCGGATCAGGAAAAACTCCCCAAAAATAACCTTTCACAGGGAAAAAAGGGAAGAAACCTTCAGGAGAGCAACAGAGGAGGATCCCTCTCCCCGGATGGACAGAAGCAATAGATGTCATGTGTACAGAATGAACAGCATTTACAAAGTTACATAAACACATTACATGAATATGACAATGTATGAATGGAACTCCAATCCATGAAACAGAAGGAGGTAGAGAGGAGGGGGCTTCATCTGCCAAAGCCATCAAACAAACAAGAAATGTCAGAACAACACAGTTTCCAAAGTGGTTAACCTCAGTTTTTACCATTTAACTTATACACATTGTTATATCACCTCCACACTTCTAAATATATGGACTAAATAAATGTACTCTGGTGGGATCGCAAAAACTAGTAATATGTAACTATCAGCATGTTTAGGATTCCCAGGAGCTTTAATCAAAGAATGGAATGAACTATGATTCATTTGAAGTAATACTTTATCAGGTGTATTCACAGATTTGAGACATATTGGCAAACTACTCAGCTGTTCATCTCAGTGTATGAGTGCATGAAGTATTCTGCAACGACAAAAGATGGAGGTGGGTGAAAAAAATAAAGGAAAAACTGAATTATGTGAGTCATATGCTGTATTATTCAGTCACTTGATTTTAACCCAACCATCTATTGGAGATTTCAGAGGCTTTCCAAACGCCACCTGATGACCCTGACTCAATATTGCCACTCAATGTAACGAGCATTGATACCGATGTGCACGTCTACGATGCCAGCAGTCAGAGGTCACCAGCCACGAGAAGAGGCATGTATATGACAGACCAAAAATGTTTTAATAATCAGTAGTAGAGCAGGTCGTCCTTCAATCAGAGGGTCGGCAGTTCGATCTCCAGCTCCAATAGTCCATGTCGATGTGTCAGTGGGAAAGACCCTTACCGGTGGGTATGAATGGTTAGATAGTCCTTATGGCCAGGTGGAACTCACTGTACTTGCACGGCAGTGTAAATTAAATTTTCAATTCAATTCAGCTTATTTTATATAGCCCAATATCACACATTACGAATTTGCCTCAGAGGGCTTTACAATCTGTACACATACGACATCCCTGTCCCAGGACCTCAAATCAGATCAGGAACAACTCCCAAGTAATAGAAAAAACCCTTTCACAGAGAAAAAAGGGAAGAAACCTTCAGAGCAACAGAGGAGGATCCCTCTCCCCGGATGGACAGAAGCAATAGATGTCATGTGGACAGAATGAACAGCATTACAGAGTTACATAAACACATTCAATGAATATGACAATGTATGAATGGAACTCCACAGTCCATGAAACAGAAGGAGGTAGAGAGGAGGGGGGGGCGGGGCATCAGCAGGGCCAAGGCAGGAGGCCGGCTCACCAGGCATCAGACACCTCCAGGTCCAATGGACCCTATGAGACGTGAAGTCACAAAGACTCCGGGTAGGAAGCAGAGTTAATAAGGTGCAATGGAGAGATGTAAATTCATCCATAAGGAGAGAGAGAAGAGGAGATAGGTGCTCAGTGTATCCTAAAACATCCCCCAGCAGCCTATAAGCCTATAGCAGCATATCAAGGGGCTGGACCAGGGCAAACCTGATTCAGCCCCAACTTTAAGCACTATTAAAGAGGAAATGGGTATGTTAGTGTGTGCATGCGTGCTGCACTACTCATGGATTGGCCGTTGGTAAAGCCAAAGCTCTTCATTGACCAGTGGATCTTCGTTTCAACTCACCTCTGTTAGTGACCGAAATAATGAAATTGTGGATATAAGCGGCGGAAATTAGTGTGGTTGGGCTCAATCCTAGATATAAGGTGAGGACCTCAGACATCTGAATGGACCATTTAGAGGTTTTCAGGATACATCAGCTGGTAAGAGACACCCAAAACACTCTGAAGTGATTGCATATCTTATCAAAGTCAAAGTTTCCGTGCTGTGTCTTGAATTAATAAAAAAAATATTTTGACCAACCTCCTTTCACAGATCTGCTGCCCTTCCCTTTTCCTGAAATGCTACCCAATACACACACATACGCACTCAGACACACATGCACACACATGCACACACACACGCTTCACTTCACTCACATTTCCACACATTCAATTGTGTGTCTGAATATGTTGAATGGTGTATGGAGCTGTGTTTGTTGCTAACCAACAGTTAGCTCTTGACTTCAAAGTCTCCAAAGAGAAAGCAAAACTAATGGTTTTACTTCTACTAAATAATCAAAAACATTAGACATCGGCATTTTAAAACTTACATTTTTAGAATTGTATAATTGTCTCAAGCAAGGAAATTGCATTGCTAGGAAAATCATTACTAATTGTGGGCTCTTTGTCAACATCCATAACAATATATCTAAATAAATACAAGCTACATTTCCATGAGAATTATTGTCATGTTCCCAAAAAGGATAATTTATATCAATGATGTTGGTGCCCTGAGCTTTTTTACTCGGACCACTATTGTCGTATCAGATCTACAGGTTGCAAATCAATGCCATTTGCTGTAACTATTCATGGTCCTCAGGGGATAAGTACTGATACCGTTGGTGACCCTTAGACATATCCACTATAACCAACATCATGCCAACATTTTTACAAAAAGTACTTTTCCATTTCCATTTATACCCCCCAGAACATTCTATATTTTTAATTTGGACAATGCATGTCCTTTCTCTTTGCACTACATTTCACAGAAGGTCATTTTATAGTCAGGTGGACATGAAATGTGTTCACCACATTCATGCTTTTACCATATTCATGGTGTATGCCTTATTATTGAATAGAACTCCATCACCTTTCCACTACCACCAATATCAGAAAAGAAATGTAATGCCCACAACAGGCACATTTTTAAGAATAACACAACTGTCAGTATACTGTTCATTCTGAACAACTCTTTTACACAAAGGAATCAGTGTTTAACTGTCACTCTCTCGACCTTGCCATTTTCAAGGTGTATTGTTTAATCTGCCAGAAGGGAATTAAAAACTGAAATAAAGGAAAAACAAATTTGTAGATATCACTACAATTTGAACAGAATGACTGCAATTTGTCCATCTTACTGCCAGCTAACTGACATCCTGCATCTTTTTGTCCTGCATGCCAACTATCAGATCAGCTGCTGGAGGAGGAGAGGAGAGGGCTGCTTGGTGGTGGCCAGGGATCATTCTTTTTGTGGGATGACCGGGTGGGGTGGAGGGAGGACGGGTGACATTTTGTCATCTGCTTAACGCTGAGGTCCCTTTGGGGGGCTAATGAGTGCCATCATTTTTAGTGATCAATAAATCATGCCTTATTGATTTCTCCTCTTTCCCCCCTCTAAGCTGGCTTCTGTTCTCTGAAAGTCAGAGAACAGGAGGGGAGGAAAGAGAGAGATAGAGGGATGATGGGAGGGAGGCATATACAGGGAGGACAGGTGGAGAGAGTTAGGGAGGAAAGGTTGAGAGGAGACAAATGTAAGGGAGGGGTGGATGGATAGAATAAAGGTTTAATAAATTGAGGGATGAGATCTGGATGAATAAAGAAAAAAGGAAGAAGAGATGACAAAAGGATGATTTAATGATAAAGGAGAATGAGGGATATGGGGTTGAGGGAAAAAGAGTGACTTGAAAAACCATAATGATGTTGTTGCAGTCAATGTTCCGTAAATTTTTTTAGGTGTGTTTAAGAAGTGTTTTTTCCTGGTCAACATTTCACACTATCTCACCCCAAACTTTTCGCTTAGCTCCATGTGTAGAGGAAAGGTTCATTTCTTAAATGACTGCAGGTACAGTAGAGCCATTATAGCTTAACAAGTTGCTTACAATTCATCATCCCATTAGCTACACTCACTCAACCATTAGAGGGTCGTGTGAGGCCAGAGCCAATCCCAGCAAACATTGTGCAAGAGGCGTGATACACCCTCTAGACAGGTCACAGCATTCACAGCTATGATCATTTTAGAGTCCTTATTATTCTAACTTTAAACCTGTATAGACGACACAGAGGCACGAGGTGAGCACATCCACATGGATGGATAATGCACAGTCATCGTTGCATGACTTGTTCTTAGGGGAGCATGGGTATATTTGTAATGGCCCTCTCGTAAAGGCTCAAGTGTCATGTCAGCGAGATGTTATTAACAAATTAGAATGTGAAAGATGGATAGATTATTGAGAAGGAAACAAAACAAACAGGTGATGCTTATCAAGCAAACATCAAACCCCATAGAAAACATGCTTCAATGCAGCTGGAAAGTCTGTTGTCTTGGGCAAAGGTGACCTTGCACTATGAAATAATAAATATAATTGCCATACTGTTTTACAGAGCGATGGGTGTCATTACATTGTTCTTCCTAAAAAAGGAGGATGACACAAACATTCTACAGGCACTGGATTCAAGTGTTTTCAGTCCAAAATGTGCTTTGATGGCTAGACTATAGTGGGAACATTCCACATATCTTAATTGTGTTCTATCCTTATATCATTATTATCACAATCTGAGTATAGTCTTTATATCCTTATGTTATGTGAGGCTATACTTGTGCTTCAAACTAAATGTTCATCATACAAAAATTCTGATGTTTTGTAATATTATGGCTCTGAGGCAAATTCGTAATTTGTGATATTGGGCTATACAAAATAAACTGAATTGAATTGAATGGTTTCTAAAAAATATATATCCTTTTCAAACATGTTTTTTAGTTTCACTCTTATCTGATGGAACAGACATATTTTCATTTCAATAAATCCAGTAGCCTTCAAAGGTGATTTCACCCACAATACATGTGCAGAATTGCATATTCTGTGGGCATAACTATACTGATATGTGCATAGGTCTCTAAACGCTGCCAACACGATGGTATCCTATGCTCAATACTGTGCCTGAATACATCCTGTGTAGTCACTGCTGGAAAACTAAAGCTACCCGCCTAACATGACAGACACATAAACTAACAGACATTGGGGTAGCATGCTTATTAGTACTAATGACTAATTTTGGCTTGCAGATTTATTTGTAAATAAATCTGTTGTTGCTCTCCTGAAGGTTTCTTCCCTTTTTTCCATGTGAAAGGTTATTTTTGGGGAGTTTTTCCTGATTCGATGTGAGGTCAAAGGTCAGGGATGTCGTATGTGTACAGATTGTAAAGCCCTCTGAGGGAAATTTGTAATTTGTGATATTGGGCTATACAACAATAAACTGAATTGAAAAATAAACTGAAAATATAGTGTCATAAACAAAAATATTGGATACATTGAAATTTCTACTTGATGATGCAGCTAGATGAAAAGTCAGTTTACCAAAGCATTGATCAGGTTCTGGAGACCTTGCATTTCTATAAAAACTTTCATGGCAATCAATCTAATATTCATATTTCGTAATTTCATTCAGAATGCAATACTGACTGCTCAGTCTGTTCTCATTCCCAAGGCGTCAAATACGTTTGTGGACCAACAACGACTACCAGACTATGCCTTGGTAGAGACCTGTCAATCACATGGTGGCCCCACCCTGAAGCATACCCTGCTTTAGGGTCTATTTGGCTATAAATGGACCATATTTACAAAATGAACATTATGCTGTGTTGAAGTAGACTTTAAGCTAATTTACAATGTGTTACTAAGTAGTATGTTTTCTCATAAAATTATATTCAATGAGATGATTTTGTGCAACCAGACGATGACCATAACAGAGGATGCACGTTTATGGCCCTTCTGCATTGGTTTCACTTTTGAGAAGTAAAGGTTGTTCACAATGGTAACAATATGTTTGCTTCATACTGTAGTGTGATGCTCTGAGTGCATTAGAAAGTGACACCAAGAGGTCTGACCAATCATCAGTTTGTTGAGATGAGTGTGTCGGAGAGTTCAACATTAAAGTGTGTGCTGATGGTCATAGCCATCATTTGGGCAGTACTGTATGTGAAAAATGGACCTTCCAACCACTCAATGCACTTTAACACTACATGTCATTCACACACTGGTGGGAGGAGCTAAGGTTCCACCTAGTTACTGCTGAATGTCAGCAGTAACTAACATTCGCACCCATTCACACACTGATGGGAGGAGCTAAGGTTCCACCTGCACATCAGCAGTAACTAACATTCGCACCCATTCACACACTGATGGGAGGAGCTAAGGTTCCACCTGCACATCAGCAGTAACTAACATTCGCACCCATTCACACACTGATGGGAGGAGCTAAGGTTACACCTGCACATCAGCAGTAACTAACATTCGCACCCATTCACACACTGATGGGAGGAGCTAAGGTTACACCTGCACATCAGCAGTCACTAACATTCGCACCCATTCACACACTGATGGGAGGAGCTAAGGTTACACCTGCACATCAGCAGTCACTAACATTCACACACATTCACACACTGATGGGAGGAGCTAAGGTTACACCTGCACATCAGCAGTCACTAACATGCACACCCATTCACACACTGATGGGAGGAGCTAAGGTTACACCTGCACATCAGCAGTCACTAACATGCACACCCATTCACACACTGATGGGAGGAGCTAAGGTTACACCTGCACATCAGCAGTCACTAACATTCACACACATTCACACACTGATGGGAGGAGCTAAGGTTCCACCTGCACATCAGCAGTAACTAACATTCGCACCCATTCATACACTGATGGGAGGAGCTAAGGTTACACCTGCACATCAGCAGTAACTAACATTCGCACCCATTCATACACTGATGGGAGGAGCTAAGGTTACACCTGCACATCAGCAGTCACTAACATTCGCACCCATTCACACACTGATGGGACGAGCTAAGGTTCCACCTGCACATCAGCAGTAACTAACATTCACACCCATTCACACACTGGTGGGAGGAGCTAAGGTTCCAC
The DNA here is from genome assembly GCF_009769545.1 of Cyclopterus lumpus. NCBI lineage: Eukaryota > Metazoa > Chordata > Actinopteri > Perciformes > Cyclopteridae > Cyclopterus > Cyclopterus lumpus. The sequence goes on from NC_046987.1 coordinate 1,438,418, forward strand.
CTGCACATCAGCAGTAACTAACATTCACACCCATTCATACACTGATGGGAGGAGCTAAGGTTCCACCTGCACATCAGCAGTCACTAACATTCACACACATTCACACACTGATGGGAGGAGCTAAGGTTACACCTGCACATCAGCAGTCACTAACATGCACACCCATTCACACACTGATGGGAGGAGCTAAGGTTACACCTGCACATCAGCAGTCACTAACATTCACACACATTCACACACTGATGGGAGGAGCTAAGGTTACACCTGCACATCAGCAGTCACTAACATTCACACACTGATGGGAGGAGCTAAGGTTACACCTGCACATCAGCAGTCACTAACATTCACACACATTCACACACTGATGGGAGGAGCTAAGGTTACACCTGCACATCAGCAGTCACTAACATGCACACCCATTCACACACTGATGGGAGGAGCTAAGGTTACACCTGCACATCAGCAGTCACTAACATTCACACACATTCACACACTGATGGGAGGAGCTAAGGTTACACCTGCACATCAGCAGTAACTAACATTCGCACCCATTCATACACTGATGGGAGGAGCTAAGGTTACACCTGCACATCAGCAGTCACTAACATTCACACACATTCACACACTGATGGGAGGAGCTAAGGTTACACCTGCACATCAGCAGTAACTAACATTTACACACATTCACACACTGATGGGAGGAGTTGTCCATGAGGACTAACTGACATTCACACATTCCAACACCGTAGGCACAGCTACGGGAGCAATTTTGGATTAAGTATCTTGCCCAAGGACACAAGGACGTGGTCTAGCGGAGCCGGGGATCAAACCGCCGATCTTCTGATTGAAGGACGACCCTGCTCACCACTGAGCTACAGTCACCCCAATGTATGTGTGTGTATGAGTGACTATGTGTATAGATCTGGATTCTGGCCCTGTCTTCCACCCCCTCTAATTACCCTCTTAGATAGGCTTTAGACCCACGAGACACCAGGGTGGGGTTGAGCAACGTAATGCCCAGTGCTGCCTCTTGCTTCCAAAGGGATTTAGACTAGCTTGGTATGACCACAAATGTTTTCGACATGCTGAGGTTCTGATAAAACTGGTTCTGAGATAGTAAGCTGCAGAGCTCACTCTAAAAAAAAAGTTAAATATTGGGGAATATGCTTATTCTGATAGGAAGATCAATATTGATCTCATGTTGGTGTGATACTGTGCTTGAGTCAGGATGTGGGTAGCCTAAAAAAGTTAGAATAATTATCGACCTAAATCCTCAAGTAATACATGAAACTAGAGGTGCACACCGATCACGTCCAATCCTCAGGACATGCTTGGTAAGTCTAGTTTAGAACAAAGACAGGGAGAGTGAAACATTTATTTTGGAGTTTCCTCCTGCTTTCAATCTGAATGTTAAACTATGGTAGCCAGATTGTGACTACTTACTTGTTTTATGAATATGAGCCCTGTGTGAAGTCATTTTAGCAACATGATGCATATGGAATCCTTTTCCATGTGTAGCCCAAATCAGTTAACACTGCATATGAGCAACGATAACCACAACTACTTCCAAAGCTTCATAGCCTGCACAAGCACACCCCACACAGACATACACATACGCAGAGCAAATTAATACATTCATTCTCAATTGTTCCACAATGCTGCACAGAAGAAAACCACGGATGAATACTGCATGAAATTCCAATAAAAGCCTAAATCTAAAGCAAAAACATATATAAACAATCTGATTTATGTATTATTAATTTAAGATGAATTGCAATCAATGAAGAACAGATCAATAAGTGAGGAAAACACTTGTTCAGTAAAATAAGCTACGACCTTTGTTTTGTTTGCATATTGTAACTGTGACTCCGAGACCAGAATACATTGTTGTTTACAGCCATATGCTTTGTTTAACCTGCTGCACGAGTTAATGCAAGGCTGAACGGATATCAATTAATAACTAATATTTCAGCTGCTTTGCTTGGATACAGTCAGTAGAATTTTTATAATGGAGTTCTTCAACTTTTAATTGGTTGTGAAAATAATATGCCAATCCTGGCACACACTTGTGGTTTTTGCAGCACACCACAAATGCATGCTTTGCCAAATCAAAACTTCATTTGTGGGTGAGAATTATGAACTAAAGGTATGCCACCCAGAAAGAAACTATAGCGCATTACCTTTATTTATGTTATACGTCAATAGATTTCACCAACTGTCAACTACAAACTGCCCAGTAAAGCTGCTGATTACAAAACAATTGTACATTCAAAGTTGTTGTGAGTAAAAATAATTCAGCAAACAGTTGCCTATTTACACATCTAACAGAACTGGATTAACATATGGCCCAAGTATGGACTTTTAGTCACATGATAACAAGTGAACACAAGACTGAATGGAGACCAGAACCATCCGCTGTCAGTGAACACCAGACCAAAACAACTCAAAGCATCTGGTGGGTGGGATCAAAGGTCATGGACCAGGAGTCAGTGGCCGACTGGAAAAGGATCATGAGGGACATTCCCATCTGAAAGCAGAGACCATCTAAAAACAGAGATAAGGGTTACCTTTAGGCGCCACCTGGATGTTAGTTAGATGGTCAGGTGCTACTTTACATGGTAATCCGTGTATGAATGGGTGTAAATGGCTGCAAATGGATACATCCATGGGTGTAAATGGATTCTATGAAGCATATATTTATCATATATTCACCATATATTGCTCCTGAAGGTAAAGGAAGCCTGACTGGTATATTGATGGTATTTTGACAAAATAACCCAAGGTCCACTTAGTAGCTTTTTCCAGAGCTCGCACTTGTACCTCATGGTCTTCATCAGCAGATGGAGTTTGCTCAAAAGTGATGAAGTTGTCATGACATTGTGTATTGATGGCTTGGTTTTTTTGTACAGCTGTGGACGTAAATCCGTTCAACATCCGCAACTTTGTAAATGACAGCTCTCCACTCAATGACAAATCACATTTCCCTGTCAACCATCACGCCACCCTCTGTTCTGGGTTGTACCAACATTAGTTCACACGGGTTGGGATCTTCTGTTTTAATTACGTTAAGGCAGGAGGGGAAGAAATGACATTAAGCTACATCTAATTATCAGCATGTGTATTAGTGGTAGGCCACCATCAAATCTGTATCTAAATTAATTAGGTTTTGATTTAAGATATTAAATTCAAATTAATCAAAGAGAAATGGAAATGATCCTTGACGTCGCTCCAGCTGCGAGGCCGGCTCTCCCATGTCTTAGCTGGATCGTACCACTTTACGGGGGTTTCGGGGGTGGTCCTAAAACCTGGTCCTAAAAGTCAGAAGTGGAATGTTTTGGTGGTGGTGAAGGTGTTGATGTCTCACGTTAGTTATAGGTCCAGCTTTGTGTAGCTGTTATGATTTTCCTCATGTCTGTTGGCTGCAGAAATCTTTCATCCTATCATGTAAATCAAGAAAAATGCACTCCTGGTGGTACATGAAAAATAACATGAAGAGATGTGGAGAGAAGTGAAAGAGGGCACACTACTAGTTCACCAGCTGGGAAGAGTTGGCAAAATTGCATATTCATCCACTTTCATTTTTCCTTCAAAGAACTTAACTTCTCTAAATCATACTTTAAAGAATGGTTGCATCCAACGCTCTGAAGTCCTTTCCATGAGCTACTCTTGTTGTTTTTTCATTAATCTCAGCTAATAAGCACTTATTATATCTATCTTAACTTGTCAAAACAATGAAATAGAATGCATGAGAACAGCCAGTGATTACATACTCAGTCTGTCTGACTGTCTCTGTCAGTCAAAACAGAGAACATGACCAGGAACCATCATCTGAGCTTCTCAGTGGGAACAAGAACCCTCACGGATCCACATGTATTTAAAGTATTTACAAGTATTTAAAATGGAATATTTAAACGTCATGCTATATACTTTACACTTTAAAACCATTTCAGAGATAACTATTGTGTATTTTACAATACTACATGGATTTCATAGTTTCAATTAATAGTTGCTGTGGAGGTTAAATGGTAACTCCATGCACTTTATTCATAATTCTTAGGACTGATTCACAAACTGGGGTATTGGTGTTTGACACTTACCAGGTAGAATATACCAGGCAATAAGAATTGCATGCAATAAACTCATTATAATTAATAATATGAATACATTTCCTTCGTTATCGCATGTACTACTACTTGATAAAAAACTTGAACAAAAGGCTTTTACTTGTACTGGATGTTACTTCTTCCATCCCAGTAGGGCACACACCCTTCACTTATAATATATTCCTCTGCATTATGAAGCATAATTTAAAGGGTTCTCTCCCTCACCGCATATGAACGATGAGGGTTAAAGTTGGAATTGTTATCATATCACCAGCTCTCTTGAATTATCCGGTCGTGTTGTCCCACGAGTGGTCCTTGTTTGGGGCCGATCAGACGGATGCACCGAGGTTTCATGGAGACAGAAGGGATGGATGCTAAACAAGTCTCACTTCCTCCACCTCATTCTAACTGGCTGCAGGTCCCCATGCGATGATTAGCTGCATCCCGAGGGGAACACGAGTTAGCAGAAGCAAACTCTCTCTAATGAGCTAAGCTCTGCCCCTCTCTACCGTCCCTCCTGCATCCCCCTCGTCCAATCCCCGGCCCTCCTTCCCTCTGAGGACACTCAGGGATGGTGGTGGTGTCCCGGGAGGGGGTCCACAGCACACCTGTTCTCTCCCACCCCCCCCCACCCACACCTTCTGTAATCATTGCATTTCTGCACTCCCTCGTCGATGAAGGGGTATTCCTCCTCTCCCCGCTGGGACCTCAGCCATTGTCTGTTTTTCTTTCTTCTTCGTCTCCCTCTGTTGCTCCTCTCCAGTTGTCTTATATTTTATCATAATCTCTCCCTTCTTGCCAATCCGTTGCCATACTCTGCCTCTCTTTGATCCTTGCGTATAGAAATTCGCTGATACTGTTTAATCGTTTATTGAGTGTATGTTGCTTATTCATAAAGGCAGGTAAAAAAGATATATGTAGTATGCTGGCAGGCTGCAGGAGTGACAAAAGGCCACCTGGCTCAAACCCGCCCCTCCCCTCCTGTTGCCAAGACAACACTTCCCTCTCGTTAATTAGGGCACATTTTTGTTTACATAATAAACTTCAGGGTCGCTGACGACAAACGGCATCTTGGGACATGGGGGAGGAGGTAATGTGGGGAGGGGGGTTATTGGCATATGTGTGTTTGTGTGTGTGTGTGTGTGTGTGTGTGTGTTTGTGTGTGTGTGTGTGTGTGTGCGCGTGTGCGTGTGTGTGTGTGTGCAATAGTAACTCGTGGCTGAACAAAACATCCTACCTGTCGCCTTACGGCATCAAATTCCCAGAAGCCATTGGGAGGACACGTGTTTTGGCGTGGGCTGGGAGATAGGGAGGCCTGATGGGGGTAAGCGGAGCTTGTCCTTCCACCCTTGGGGAAGGAACATGGCTTAAGACCAAAGTTAGGGCCTGTCTAATTAGTCCGGTGACGGCTCTGATAACAAATAAACATGGAGGAGGTTTGGGGAGCTCTCCTGGGAGCTGATGCAGGAGCAGATCTATTGGTGAACTGCTTCTGGTGTCCACTGAGTCCTCTAATAGGGCCGCGAGACAGAGAGGCACCAGAGGAGGACCTCCAGGCCACACCTCGGTGTTCATCAACCAATCCATCTGTTCATCGCGCCCTCTTTTCTTCATAAATAACATTAACACGTCAAACATCCAAACGTGTAACGAGATGAGTCTTTTATGATCAAGTCAAATAAATGTATAGTCCATTTATAAATTGACATAAAACATGTATAGTTCACCTTATATATTCAGCTGTGTAAAAAAGTGTCTATTAACTCAATAAAAGTAACGAGAAAAATACAAAAAACATGACCAGGCCAAATGGGTCACATCACACACAGACTGTGTACTGGTACACCCGCCTTACGCTCTGTGTATTTGTTTGATAATGACAAGCCTCTTTGTTTTGGATTTACAACCAATCATTTTTCTATTTTGGCTCACTCTCACCACTCTCATCAAAATCATTTCTAACAGAAGCCGCCAGCTGTTTTCTGCCAAGAAGCACTGATAAACCCACTGTACCCAGTAAAAGACTAGCTGGTGAACGATGTGGAGCATTTAGCAGCTAAAGAGACAGAGATTGTCTGAAGTGAATCATGTTTATTTGAGTTGATATGGGAGCTGCAAAGGATTTAACAATGATTGACAAAATATGCGCATTCAACAGTTAGTTATTTATGTAAATTGATGTACAGCAAAGATGTGGCAGGTGATTCTGAGGTCTGGAATAACTTTGGAGGTAAAACCAGAATATCTGTGTACCCATAGGTTTGGTAATAATCCCTCTTTGTTTATTGGGAGCACACTTATTGTAGGTTTGGTCTGTAAACTGTGATGGATGATGACAATAAGTGTACTGTTCACCTTTCATGAAAGACCAGGGGATTTGTTCAACCTGTGTGATCTGCTCCTTTCTTGTCCTATACTGGTGGTGTTTCGTCCCCAGATCTTATTAATAAACTAGATAAGTCAAATATTATCATGACATGTGAAATTGAAGCCAGAACCATTTCAGTGAGATCCAAGTTGTAGTAAACTGCAACTATCCTGTAAGTGATTGTGTAAGCTACAGCTGAAGTTCTTATTGCGTACAAACAGTTTGTTATTTATGTAGTTTTCATCACAGTTAGTAATATTAGTAATATGTTTGGCCTCTAAACTGTAAAACGGGAGAACATTTATTTTCCTAATATCTTTTTGACTGTCTAAATGAGTGGAGAAGAGGAGAGTTGTTACTAGTTAGAGTAAAGGCCTGCCATGAGAAGTGACCAGTGAGAACTGCGGCCTGCTGGCCTCCGCCAGCTGCTGGACTGCGTGTGATGGAGGTGGTCGGCAAGCATCACATCTTGTAAAAGGGCAAGTGCTTGCCAGTCAGACGTCCATCAAGGCTGCGCCCCAGTGGGCCAGCGTGGGGCCATAATCCCTGGAAGTGCCCCTATGGTTCTTGCCCTACCTCCCTTATCCCCTCCATCCTTCCCTCTACACCTCCCTTCCCTCCATGCTGTTGTTTTCCTCCTCTTCTCCCCTGGCAGGGGGTGTTTGGACCACGCAGCGTGACCTGGCTGCCAGGGGAGGAATCCAGGGAGGGGCTCCGGGGCCACAGGTGAGGCCTGAGCTCAATCTACCCCCCTCCATCCAGCCTCTTCCTCCACCTCCCCTGGGTGCCAACTTCACCAACCCTCCTCCTCCCTGTGCCCAGCAGGCCAATCAAGCCATATCTGTGTGCCATGCAACCTGGGGACCAGGGGGACAGAGGAAGGGAGGAGGGTAATAGCGGAGCAGGCAGGCCAAGGCCCCATGTGGACCTCCTGTCCCTCTGAAACCCTCACAGGATCTGTGTCGCCATTACCACCGCGTTTAATTACCTCACTCATCTTCATTAATTCATGGGGCTTCTTTATGCCCTGCAGGCCGGAGATAGATGGAGAGGGAGAAAGGGAAGGATGTAGACGGAGGTGGATTGAGAGACGCCAATCCACTGAACAACAACAACAATAACAAAGCGGCAGCAGGCGCAAAAAAACAACAGCCCCAGCAGCTGGAACTCCGTGCTGGAAGCGGCAGCTCGGTGACCTTGGCGTCCCTCAGGGCATTCGTCTAGGACCTCCAGTGCAGGAGGCTTTTTGCCAGTTGAGGGCCGCAGGGCTCTAGGGTCAGTTTGGCCATGCCAGGCCCTCTCAGCTCTGGGGACAGTGCAAAACAAATCCCTGCTGTCTGGCCAGAAAGCACCTCTGAGATTGAACAGTAAACAGGCTCTATTGATTTGAGGCACTAAGGGCTGTTCCCTGGACAAAGTGACCATAATGACATCAGAGAATAGATGCTCAGATGCTGCTCACAAGGGACCAGAGCACTGGGTTATGAATGCCTCTTTAGTGGACCAAGAGATCAGCTTCATGTGTGTGTGTGTGTGTGTAAGTGAGGCTGAAGAAATGTCCAGTGAAAGTATCATGAAACAATCCAAATCTATTCTACTGTCCAAGAATGCACTTGTTAGTTATTATACTGCACTCTCCAGCGTTTTCATTTCATTTTATTTCACCCATGTCCTGACAAGTCAGGAATATAAATATCTGAATTTAAAGTTCATATTATTGACACCAGCTATAAGAGATGCTCCTGTTTCACATGTTAATGATTCACTTGTGTAGCAATGCCTTTTTAGTTCAATACAGAAGTAGCAGAGGAAAAAAGCTCCAAGCATCCAAGTTATTTTTTTCCTCCCCAAAAAGTGTTCCGCAAAAAAAATGGTCGGAGCACTTGGCCTCTTCTGTTAGTCTCTGAGTTAAACTCTTAACACTTTTCCTGCAGTCATGAGTATCCATTTGTTTTTTTTTCTAAATCCTGACAGTAGAGAAAGGCTGTAAACTAATGGCTGATATTATTGTACATTTTCCCTTGTGCATACTTGTGTGCCCTTTAAAGGAAAAGTGTGAGCATTCCCTCCCTTAAACACAGTAGTCTTCATGTTCATTAATGTATAATAATTAGTTTGGTGATTTGGTCACTTTGAATTGCCCGTGGATGTGAATGTGAATGATCTTGGATACTGCAAAATGTAGATCAATTCCCCTTTTGTGTGTTCCACCAGGACACAGTGTCTGGGATTGTTGGCAGTAGGCAGTGCCCCCCCGTTACTATTGAAGGTCCCTCGTATGGATGGCCACGGGCTGCAGTGAGAGCAACTAACGTTCAGGAAGAACCTTTCACTGTTAACTGCTTCTGGGACTCGTTAACCATGAGATGCTTCAGTTTTACTGAACAAGAGAAGTGACAACATTGACATTGTGCAATAATCCAATGGCGTGTGCGAGAGATACTTTGGGAGAGAGTGTGTATTGGTAGAGTACAGTCAGTTAGTGAAGCAGGATGGATGTTTTCTGAATTAAGTCTCTATGCGGGACTGTTTTGGGCTTTGTTCCTCCATCTGAGCTCCAGGATGGCTGGGGTCGGGCCCCAGCAGCTAACACTGACACCCAGGCCCCACAGAGCAGAAAGTTAATACTGCGACAGATGTGTCGCCTCCATGCTGCCTCGCGGCCATGCAGAACAACCCCCCCCCCCCCCTCCCCCCCACACCTCCTCCTACTCCGTCCTTGACATCCTCCTCCTGCCTGCCCACTTCTCCCTCTTCCTCATGTCTGATTTGTGTCTCTGTCAGTGATGACAAACAAAAATAAAGAAGGGTCAAATGACACCTTGTGATCAGTCAAAGAACTCCCAATTGACGTGACAAGTAAATATGTATAAACATCAACAACACACACATCAAATCTCCGAGGACGAAACCAAATATGCTCTGATAAAGGCCACAATATTTTGTGGAAAATTGACCATTTTGTTGTTGAATTACATAGTTGTAATGTTTAGCATATCTTTGGAAATAATGTAGAATGAATCAAAACTACTTCAAATAATCAGGTGGTCAAATTTTATACTCATATCAAATGTGTATTGATTACTCACTAAAAGGTCATCTTAGTCATGTGACTTGTTAATATTGTTACTGACGGCATTCAGTAGTCAAATGAGTCTTTAGTAAAGGATGTGCTGTCTGTTAAGTGATATTTGATAGTAACTATATAGTACCAAGATGATGAAAAAATGTGCTCAGCCAAAAAAAATACAAATATATATTGATGACGAGACACGTTCTCTTGGTTTACTGTATAGTGTTTCGCTTATTTGTCACTTTTAACTGAGAGGCAGACATTCCGTTACCTGTAGCCTGTATAGCCTGTATATATAATAATATAATATAACTTATGCCTCCGTGCCATAGAGCATAGAGAATTAGAACATGTAAATTTAAACTAGTACAAAAAGAGTGAATCATTCACAATATCCTTTTCTGCCTGTTAATTGTTCTTCCTGTTCCAAACAGGAAGGCGTTGTGCTGTCCCTCAGGCCCAGTGATGAAGTAAAGTGGTCCTCAGCTCCCCTCTCCTCTTCCACTCAGACATTTTCTCCAACATCGATCACAATCTCAGTTTTCTTCTCCTCCTTTGCCTCCGCTTTTACTCACTCACTCCCTCTCTCTCCCCCCTATTTCCCACTACCTCGCTCGTCCTCTCTTCCGTGGCGGCAGCTCGGCAGGACACTGATGTACGATGAGCTTTTCTGAAAGGTCCCAGGAGTTCAGCGCCGGTGCTGAGCTTCCTCTTTTTTTTATCCACTCGCCCTCCTCCGTTTCCACTTCCACGTCTACTCTCACTCGCCTTCTCTCTCTCTCTTTGTCTCTCCCCTGCAAACCTCCTCCCTCCACACCCCCCACCTCCATTCACATCACACGAGATTGACAGCCTCCCCAAAGAGTGAGAGCTGGAACAGATGGAATATGAATGGTTCACTCGTGTATGAAAAAGGTGTCTGGGTGAAGGAAGTGGTGTAGGGGGACCCTCAATTGCGAGTTAAGTATGACTAAATCCCATTGTAACCACCACCCCCTCCCCAATCACACACACACACACACACACACACACACACACACACACACACACACACTTTCAGTGCCACAAAAAAGGAAATGAGCCTTTAAAGAGACAGTGACTAATAATGGCCTTGCTTCTATGATTTTAATATAGAATAATACAAAATAAAAATAATAATTTATCAACATTACTACAGTTCCAACCCAATCTTAAGGAAAGACATAAAAAGCACAACATTTCCCAACCTTTCCATCATTAATGCACATTGCAAGCTTTTTGTGTGCCATTTATACGCCACAGGATGTGCACATAGCGGTAAGGTTTAGGCAACTAAACCAGTTAGTCAGGTTCGGAAAGAAATCATTTGGGGATTTAAAAAAACTGGTTAAAGTAACAAAAAACGCGTCAACAGGATAACATAAGTACGAATGTCACAAACGTCACTACTGTAACTTAAAGACAAACACTGCAAGACAGCACTCTGGAACACTGGTCTCCAAGTCCTGTGTTTGTAACTCACCCACCTTCCCTTCCATCACACAAGTGGTCTCTGTCACATTATGTCCTACATGTCATAGTTACGTGGATGCATTAACATTGCAGTCAGTATACGTAGAAATGACACGCAAAAAGACGTACTTATTGCACGCAAAAATGCAAAAACACAATTATCAATTATTAACGTTCATACGTCATTTGGTCCAAGGGGGCTGAGTTTACGTGACACAGACTTGGTATCCTGAATCAGTCTCCTGCTTCCATATTGACACATGTCAGAGAGGTGCAGGTGCTCAGTGTTTGAAGTGTGAGGTGTCCTGTGTGCTCGGTGCAGGACTGTGTGCATACAACAAAGACATGAATTCAGCCACTTTGTCTGTTAAAGTCAATAACCACCCTAGCAGCCCATGCGGCTGTCCATTAAGAGACAACTAATGTTAGGGGACTTCATCCTCCTCATCAGCTCCACTAGCTGTATTGCCGATTGCATCACAAATACTGTTTGACGTGACATAATATCATAAGTGATGCTGAATCACTTTCGCTTCACACAGATGAATACTACGTTTACTACTGATACTTTGACAAAGAAGCAAACAGATTTGAACTGTGTGTTCAGCATCTACTTTATCTCTGTTACAGCAGAAACATGTTAAGTCCTCATCAAAAACAACAATGAATCATAAATTAAATGAATGTTAATCTAACACTGCTCATATCTGTTGTCCTTGTAGCTGCAGTAAAGTGTAACACCATGTGTCTGCAGCCTCTCCACAAAGCATCTCCCCCAAACAAATGGCCTCAGAAATATCTGGGATGTGAAGATGGCAAAGGAAGAGGGGGGGGGCAGATTCCCATCCAACCGTCTGTCGGCCACACAGGGCTTGTTTTTGAATTTCTGATCAAAAGTTGCAGCGGAGACCACCGCCGAATTCACGGCCTCCCAAACATCTGCTGTCATATAGCTCTGAATAATTTATTTGTTGATCCAACTGAATGTATGTATCCGTCTCCCTTTCTCTCCAGAGCCCATTTGCGAGTGTGTGCATATGCGCTTGTATCCTTAGAAAATAAAATGCTTCAATCAACAACAACAACAACAAAATGATCTGCTGGTTTGAGGGATCGCTGCGCGACACAAATAGAGCGGGATAGAAGTGTTTACACACACACACACACACACACACACTGAGGCCAACTCCACTTATTCTAGCAGTGGGCGGCCATATTTCTGCAGCCGTTTACATCCAGGGTGTTCAACACAGCTGAAACACGGGGCCTTATTTCAGCTCCAGCATGGCCGCTAAGTGGCACATCTCATTAGAATGATTTAGGCAAAGTGAAAATGATATTACAATAATTTCAAAAACCCTATCAGTGGTTTCATCCTCCCAAATGATCATTTAAGTCCTGCTTGTAATGGCTATGAGACTGTTAGCGGGGTTATTCATTTCAAACTGTGTTAAGCACAGCATGCGCCACCATTAGGGCCCAGTGTCGGTATACTTATGCTTACTGAAATGAGATTGCGTGAGGAAATAGAGTTATCAAGCCGCAAAATATCCATCGATCAGCCGCCTCTGCTGCTTCTGCGCTAAACTAAAATAACATCATTAAGACTCCAACTTTGAGATGGAGAAAGTTAGGTGAGACGTTAGCTTGACGACGCAGGGATTCCACCTGAGGTTTCCTGCACACACACACACACACACACGCACACACCGATACAAGCTAATAACCATGTGTGTGTGTGTGTGTTAATTGGTTAAAACCCATTGTGGCTTGCTTCTTGTTAGCCAGCCCCCCCTCCTTCACTTCCTCTACCGGCTGCTATAGTACACCGCTGCTGTCAACAGCGCTTGCTAAGGCGTTAACAAACTTTTACCCCTCCCCAATCTCACCACCCCTCTCCTCCCGGGGGCTTTGAATGTGGGTTGACAGCCACACTTTCTGATAACAAACGCCCCAACGCTTAATGTGATTGATAGGGCTCAGTTCTTCTCACACTCCGCTCCATTTATCTTGAGTAGCCAGAGTTGGGCATCAGAGAATGTGTGTGTGTGTGAGAGAGAAGAAATGTAGGGGGTGGGGAGGGGGGCATCTGTATGTCCCCTGGCATCTATTTGCTTTTAACCGCTAAGTCATTACGACCTAATACATGTAGATTGTGATGGGGAGAGGGGGAGGGGAGATCAGTGGAGTGTTATGGAGGCAAGCAGATGCTCGCCTCTGGAGTTATTACATACAGAGATGATTAGTGTTGGGTGTGCGTGTCTGTATGAGGGGGGGGGGGGGGCTCACTGAACTGATGGAAGGCCTTCAAGCTCGAAGAGACCGAGGCAAAAGGTATTTCATTTGGAGTTCATTTGCATATTTTATGAGGAGACTCGAAGCGTGGCGGTCGGGTATGAGCTTGACGGATGACAGGAAACAGGAATGAAGTGGGATGGGGGGAGGCGGAGGGAGCGAAGGGCAGCGAACTCTCTCCCCAAAACGCCACTGATCCACGTCTCCTGAAAAGGAACAGAAGCCATCAGCTGACCTTTCCCTTTCATCAGTATTTTTGGTCCCGGCGCCTTTGTGCAAACTGGGACCTTCAAGAGGATCCATCCAACACCTTTAAAATCCTTCTTTAAGAAAGAAATAAAAGATATGCAGTCCAAAGACCAGCTGCCAGAAAATCATATTCTTAATGAGCAATGCGGAGAGAGTAAACTTCTCCGTGTGCTGGAGCCCAGGAGAGTTGGACTCAGTGTGCACACATGAAGCGCGATTACATTAAGGCTCTGCAAACAAATAGATTTCCTCTGCTGCTCTCTGCCGCTCTGTCAATTGCATGAAAAAAATATTAAAATATCTTTGACGGCACAAAGTCAAGCAGCAGGGGTGGGGATGGTGGTGGGGAGTTTAGGCATCTCTAACAACTTCCTGTAATTGGGATTTATTGAGAAGGAAGCGGAGGGTAAAGATTTTGAAATTACAAGCTATTATGTGCCAGAGAGAGAAAGCGAGGTGGGGGGTTGGCAACATAAAATACAGCTGACAAGCCAAGGCAAATTAGCCCAGGACCATTACAAAAATCACTTAATTGCCGGCAATTCTGTCAGGTCAATTGACTCTAATTGAAAAAAAGAGAGAGAGAGAATAACAAAAAAAGAATATTATGGCAGAGAGAAGGAAGTGCATGGGATGAGGTGAGTGTTCAGGAAGCAGGCGGTGATTGGAGATCATAATGCTCCTCACCCCTGCCTCTGACATGATGTAACACGCTGGCAATGGGAGCTTTGATTGACATTCTTATTAATACATCTGGTGATTAACAAGTTATTATCCTGAAAACCTATGATAATAAAGCCGGAGGATGTGAAGAACTCATTTAACCCACTGGAGCATTTCCAACTGTTAGTCTAGGAGTTGTCATGTCACAACAGGCCACTGTTAAAACTACGTCAACTATATCTCAGGGGGAATGTAACTAAGTACATGTACTCAAGTACTGGACTTACCAAGAAATACCCAAACAATAACGTATTCTTATTGAGCTACCCAGCATTAATGTACATTAAATATATTTGTTTTGTGAACAGGGACACCAATCAAAACGTAAGCATGTAATGCAGTGGTAAGATTTAATGCCGTAGTATTAAATACATAAAGAGCACCGTGTTGATATGAAGGCATGTGTTCTTGAGGGTTCTCTGAAATCTAACTCCGAAATCTAACTGTAACATAACACTCTGGTTCAGAAGTGTTATGTTACTGGAAAGAAGAAGACAGTTTGTGTTGCTCAGCAGGAAACCAATAAACTGCCTTTTGTGCAGTTTATTAAAACATCGATGCAGGTGTTAAAATTGGCATTTGTTACCAAATTTGTAACAATTTTTGTAAAATCTACTGTTTTAAATCAGTCCAAATAGTTTTGTACCAATTTTGAGATAAAAGAATGTTAACACCCTCCACTCCTCTCCGTCTCCCGTTTGGACCACAATGTAGCATTACAGTCACAGCACAGGCCTGGTCTCTTCTTTCGGACTGTTACACTGGGCTCTCCTCCTAGAGGCGGGGCCAGAGGCGGGGTCAGAGGCGGGGCCAGAGGCGAGGCCAGAGGCGTGTAATTCTTCTCTCACTTGTGGTCTACCAAACAGTGAATGCACTTTTCAGAATTCAGAACTTTAATATTGAACTTTGGGAGCCATCTTTAATGAAGTACTTTAATGCATCAACAATTATAATCCAGTGATATTATAAATATTATTCTGATGTGAACCTGTTTTGGTACTGATGCTACTGTTTCTATATTATTACTTGAGTTAGTCTTTTAACAGTATTTTACACTGCAGTGTAGTTTTTGAACGTCTTTTAACAGTATTTTACACTGCAGTGTAGTTTTTGAACGTCTTTTAACAGTATTTTACACTGCAGTGTAGTTTTTCTAAATACAACTATACCCTGGCTTTAGGTATCAGCCGATACCGAGAACAGAAAATAATAATTCATTTAGCATGGAAACTGAGTTTCATTTAATGGATCAGCCCCATCTTCACTGATTCTGATCCAGCTATAGAAGTCATTATCGGCCCAATCTGATATCAGTATCTCTAGTTCCAATACGTCATTTGTTGATTAAGGATTTTGTAATTCAAGCTGTCTTTGGGGGGTTTAGTTTTCCATTTTCATAACCCCTCGTGTACCTTAATAACACTTTAAATGGAGGCCCACTAGCCTAGGAATGTTTAAATGTATGACACTTGCGCATCAGAATGTACATCATCATAGGAAGTCTAACCTGATCCACTGCTTTAAGAGAGTGATGAATATGAAAGTCAAAGAAAATATTACTGATCATTATTTTATTGCTCACCGATATCACTAATTTACCCAAACTGTTCCCACCTTTAACTCGTCAAATAGGTCAGTGATACCCACTCATGATGAGACACACAAACATAAATGTGAAACGTCATTATTACAGTAGTCAGAGCAACTGGCGTCGTATGATGAGCGCGGAGTCAGACTAAAAGCAACTGAAGCCTGGAGAACGCTGTTCTGCTACCTTCCCAGGCTTAACTACAGCCAGCTACCTACCAAGCACACTTGCTTTAGGTTATGAACATACTTATTTTAATCTTTTTCTAAGCCTAACCAAGTAGTTTCAATGCTTAAGTAAACCGATAAACTAAATAAAATAAAAGCAAACCATGCATGTCTGACAGATCTGATTATAGAGCTTTTGCACTTTTTACCTGGTCGTGAAGCAGAAGTAAAAGTTGTGTGGTAATAATAACACAAATATCAGAAAAGTTCCAACAAAGTAAGATAATGAAATAAAATAGAATTCTACATAGAAAAATGTATGTAAGCAAATACATGCAATACTACAAATAGCTGGATTTATAAAATTGAGTTGCCGTTTAAGTTTTCATTCCCACCGTCACTAAGTGAAACAAAGCAAAGCTGGACACAAATAGAGATTTTAGAACAGTGGTTTGCTTCAATTTCAGCTCCCTGGAAAAGGATTTGTGTGTGTGTTTCCTTCCTAAAGCTCACCTGTTGTCGGCCATGGGATGTATGAGGACCTGATGGAAAGCACGTGATAGCCTGATCAGCACAGATAGAAGTGATTAATAGCTTTACTGATTAGCCAATCACCAGCCAACACAAAGGGATAATCAGTTAATTGATCATGGCGAAGACTTGTCTGATAGTGTGAGTTTTAGTGCTATTTGAGTGTGTGTACGTGTGTGTGTGTTTGTGTATGTGTGTGTGTGTGTGTCATATAGGCAGATTCTATTTGTTGGTCAGTGGTCTGGGTTAGTCAGTAGTTAAGTACTTTCACTTTCAGCCACAACTATACTGACCCACTGAAAGACAAAACGCATGATTAGAAAGTGAAACAGCAAACGAAAAAAAAAGTCCTTCTCTTCCTGTATAACATAAAGATATTTCCCATGCACTCAGCGATGTATTAATGAACTTCTCCCTTCGTACACACTGGACTGTTTCTAAGAGAGCATGGCTGACGGCTAATTCATTCATGTGTCCCCTTATGTTAAAGGTGCTCTATTCAGCACTAATATAACGGCAAACAACTATTAGCAATGCAAATACTAATATAAACTACCTGTGTTCAATTTTCTTAAATTGTGGATGCATTATTGACTCATCATAATTATGTTATACAACGCTTGAAAACTTTACATTTTTATTGTGAAGACAATCTAAACCCAGGGGAGTTTGCAATTCTATCTGGAAATCACAACCTCTATCGCACACACACACACACACACACACGCACACACACACACACACACACACACACACACACGCACACACACACACACACACACACACACACACACACACACACACATGCTGCCAATGCTTTCATTCTCAGTCAGACATTCATCCCTGTCTATATCTGTATGATGACATGCTACTGCTTCTATTGTGTGCAGATGTGTATCCTCCGTATACACACACACACGCGCACACACACACACACACACACACACACATGCACTTTACATATGTTTGACTGTTAAAGTGAAGCCAGTGCTGTGGTGGTGGCCGCCCTCCCAGGCCTATTGTACTCCAGCAGCACCTTTGGGAATGGAATATGAACAAAGGACAGCGGGTGAGAGACATACAGGCGTCTAGAGGAGGGGGACAGAGGGAGAGCATCAGAGAGAAGAAGAAGAAGACGGGGCGAGGGAGTCGCTGACACCTCCACATCAAAGTGGTGGCGAGGTTCCACACACACAACAACACACTCTTTCCTTTGGTCACTTCATCATTATGTGGACTGTGAGCTGAGCTGTGAGTGGCAGTGTGTGACTGCGTGTGTGTTTGTGTGTGTGTGTGTGTGTGTGTGTGTGTGTCTCTTCTTTTAACCTTTATGTACGCAGGAAAGTTGACAGAGCTCGGTGCAGTTTTCACACATTCATACTGGGAGCTGCCCAGTACAACCAGTCTGCTTCTGGTAACGACTGCAGCAGGGCTGATGGAGGTTTCAGGTGTTGCTCATGGGCACCCTGACAGTTGTTTGATTAGGGGAGGGTTACTCATTCACTTTCCCCCAAAAACACCTGAGTATAATCCCTGGAATTTCTGACCATTATTTTCTAGCATTTGCTGTGAGTGACCAGACTTTAAAGACGTCCCAAAATACCTCCTGAGAGCTTCAATGCAGTGAGAGGCCCTTAGTGTATTTTCTTATCCAAGAAGCAGATTTCTCAGAAGAACAAGGAGCCATGAAAGTTTCAAATGAGCACTGGAATGACTGTTTTTAAGTTCCATCAATCACTGTTATTTTATGGGTCATATCTAATGTGAAATGGACCACTCTTGGTGCTAAACGCAGTTTTTAGTCTCTTTTAACTCGTTCTTTTCTCTTCAACCCTGAAATATCAGCCTGCTCTCTGCTCCACTGTTCTCATCAATCTTTTTTGCAGCAGCAACAGGAAGCTGCTTCCAGTAGCATAACGCTCTGATAACTCCACTGTAAACCAGCGTCTCAGCACCATCAAATATGATATATGTAAACATGTAAAGTTGGAGACTAGCTGGTAATTATAGTGGAGAATTTAACAGCTAAAGAGACCAAAACAGAGCTAAATAAATGGACTGCCATTGTCTTCTCTCAACGTTCATTCAGTAAGACATACACAGAGATAGTCTGCCGAGTCTCCGGGAAGAATACATTTCGGCAAACCATGGATACGTTGAATGTGGATGTATATACGTATATATATATATATATATATATATATATATATATATATATAGACTTTCACCAAACATTGAGTTTATGCTTGTTACATGTATGAATTGTAATGTAATGTATTCACTCTTGTTACATGATGCTCCATAAGAAAGTCTGGTAATAGCGGTTGTTATTAATTAACCTAACCAGTCATTTCTCAATGTTAACCATGTGCCATTGTGTGTATCTCTGCATGCGTATTACAAGGCTTATAGGAAAGTTCTTTATGAAACGTATTTCAGACGCGTCAACATGTTTTGGTTTGTTTAGCATTAACCAATCAGATGCAAGCTATCTGAATATTTACATTTAAACGATTGAGTTATGGTAGTATTTCTGTAAGTGACATACACAATGAAGCAGAAACACTGGTAGAGCTGCACAGAGCTCATTCATTCATTCATTATAGCTTTTTGTCTTTCAGTTTATGTAACATTTAGAACATTCTTTGTTTTCTGCCTTTCAGTTCTGAAAAAAAAAATCAATGATAGCATTATTTAGATGCTTAGCTCATGTTTGATTGACAGACAAAAAAGGGACTCACAAATAAATTGAGGTCCTCCAGGCAGCTGGACACACAATTGTTGAGTCAATGGCATTGATTAACAACCCTGCCGACCCCTTTCAGACTAACCATGCTGCTTTTGTCCTATACGGCAGCATCGGGTGCACCTTTAAAACGCCTTCACATCCTTTTTAACTTCTGTACTTCGATATGTTGCATATGTGGTTTGAAAGCCACGTTGGGCTCCTTGAGGCCTTGATGTTGGTGACGATGTGTGGCTGTGCGTGGCTGTGCAGTGCAGACACATTCTGCTGGCCTGTGGAACATCCATAAAGTGTTACGACGATCACCTCAGCGCTTTACCTCTTCCCCGTCGCTCTGCGGCCCTGAAACTGTGGCCATTAACATTTGAAGCAGGAGCAGAAAAAAGCCCCTAATTGGTGCTCCGGTGATACCACAGGCCTGATATTCTGTGGAAAGCAGGGCTTCGGAGGGCCATTAATTAACCTTAGTGCTATGATTACTACTTACATTAGAAGGGAATACATTAGAGGTGGCAGCGGGCCCCTTTTTTTCTGCCCTGCACTTCAGAGGGGCCCCGGTGGAGCGCTGCATGCCCCTGCGAGCCACGGTATGTTAACGGGGAAGCAACTAATTAGATGTCAAAAATTCATAAGGCCGCTCTTTAATATTGCATATCTATCCCTGGCCTGTCACTTCAAAACAAGGGGGATTGCATAAACAGGGCGACCGCAACACAAACCCGCCCCATCCCCGTCATGGGAGCTGGGAGGGGGGGTGGGGTGTACTGCTGATGAGGGACAACTGGGGGAAGGGGGGGGGGGGGGTTGAATGGGGGGGGGGGGAGACAGAGAAAAGAAGAAGAGGAGAAGAGGAAGAAGACGTAAAGAGAAAGAAGAAAGGACAATCAAAGAAAGTTCCTTGACGAATCCCACAGAGGATGACTCACATTCTCAAGTCTTCCTCTCCATAGATACGACACTCTGAACATCCCGCCCCCTTCTTTCCACCTTTCTTTTACCTGAGGTTCAGCTTTATAATGCAAATGTGTCGTGGCCAGCATAATCTCATTTCATGTGAGGGCTCCGTCGTGTAAGAAAGACATGAACGCACACTGATGATCAAGGACGAGGTCAGATGTTTATCAATGAAGACAGCGTCTAATTAAAAATGAAGAAATACATGTATTACTATTGCTACATAACTATGCAGATAATTTGGTCGCATGTGAGATATTTGTATCAGAAAGTTATGCCTCAATCCAATCCACTCCAATTCAGTGGAGGTAAATTACATTTTTGCAAGCGTTGAAAGATTATATTTGAAAAGTTCACCTGTCTTTTCAGAAAGTGTGTCTTCTGGATGCAGAACTACAAAAGATTACCTATTTAAATACTCTTCTGCAGATTCTGTAAAACTTTTAAATAAACATTATTAATGATTAATTGATAGTTAATTCTATTTGAGTTAATAGTTATTTTACTGCTATTTAAAAAGGGAATGATAATGAATTATTAGTAGTAATGCCGGCTGGATATTTTCCACCAGAGAGGGCATTGAAACACTGCTTTCAGCCTGCTGCTGAGTTACTCTTCAAGATTTAGACTGATACAATATTTGCAAACTGGGTCATCCATAGCAAAGGCACTTGAGAAAACAATCCCAACACAAGGATGAGCTTTTGATTATATCTCATAATCTTTATCAGATAGACTTTGCCCGTTCTAAGCCAACACAGACAAGAAGTCCTCTGAAAGTGCTCTGTGAACATCTACGACTCCATGACAAGTGGGCAGCCTCCATCTGTTGATGAATATCATGTTATATGATCAAAAGCAGCTACTCATGACCTTGTGGCAAGCTTTTTTTGGGGGGCTTTTATTAAATATCAGATAAATACATAAAGTCCTCCTACGCTTTTACAACGGTTTCTCATTCACTAACAGCAGAAAATTAATCTTAAAGTATGTATTTATTCAATGTATTCTTTTATTTTGTTTTGCCAGACTTTTTTTTCCTTTATTCTAATAATACAGAATGCAGGACAGCGAACGATTCTTTGACCATTAAAATGAGAAGTTGTAAACATCATCTCACAGATAAACTGTGATGTGTAATGTTCCCCGTGGCTTCTGCTCCTGTGCAGTGAAGAGCCTCACATGTGCCGCGGAAGCTCGTAGTGGCAGCGCCATACCAGCAGCTAAGGAACGAGTCAGCACTTCAGCTTCCCCTTTCCCTTCTCCAGTTTACGGTTATTCAAGTTCACGAATTATTGTTTGGTCAGATGACTGAAATTAGGTCTGTGGTTAAAACAAGCTTAAGAGATTTTAACGTCAATAAAGTTTTGATGTGCCTAAAGGAAGACAGTTGTTAACAAGCGGCTTAATGAGACTGCTAAAGGTCATCAGAACAGTGCTGGTAACGTCCAGCGGGCCGGTGCTCACCACACTGCCACTTCTACACTTCTCTGCCCCCACCATATTATGTTCTCCGGGCGAATTATAACAGCTCAGCGCCAACGTTTTTTTGTGCGGCGCCTCATAAGCCGTAAGAACATGAAAACAATATTGAGAGCATCTGGTGGAGTTGGCACACGGCATGGGGGAGAAGGGAGTGCTGCTATTTATCTATACAATGTTCACGTCCTTTTTGTGAAGTAAATAAGTGAACTGTGGAGAGACAGTACAGTCCATTTACCATCTTATAAAATATTATAGAGTGATGCTATAGGCTACAAATGACACACGCAAACACTATTATTATGAAGTATTAACAGCATGGGTGCATTTACAGTACAAACACACAACCATAACCCTTTAATGTTTCAGTTGGAATATCATTGGATTCCAACTGCATAGGCTTACTATAGAAGATGCATAGCCCAAGTATATAAATATGACAATAAAATCAAAACGCAACACAAGGATACAACATGAGTAAAGAAAGAGTAGCCAACAACTGCTGACGCCGGCCGAAACACATGCAACTGTGGCGTAGTATGTTTGTATGTTTTGACTCTTTTACTCTTCAAAAATCATAAACGTGTTGTTCATTTGTTAAGATCATCTTGTTAACCTTTGTGTGGCATAGCGCTCATATTGAGGGAACCGGTGTGATGCTGCAGTCTGTGTTTGGCCTTCAAGAAAACATCCTCCCTGCAGCACTCTTTAACTGAGGGCCTATAACCAGTGTTGAGGTATGGAACATAGAGGGTGCTGCAATATTATTAGTAATAATACTAGCTGCACTACAAGACAATGTAGAGCAACACCAACAGTCCGTACAGAGAGCGTATGAACAGAGAGCCAGAAGCCATCATGCTCCTCTCCAAAGCCTCATAACACTTTCCAGCGACAGGAAAAAAGTTCAAACAAACCTCATCCGTTTCAGATTTCAAATAAAGTGTTTATTTGCCAATATATATACGGTTTAACATATTACTTTATGCTCCCTAAATGACCAAAAGGCCTCTAAAAACCTGACCAGGCAATGTTATCGTGAAGGAAAATAATTGTCTCTCCTCCTCCTCTCTGTAATCACCTCCTTTCCAAATGGATGCAGCATTAAAGGACTTTATGAGAGCCAGTCTTGTCCATAAATACAAAAAAAAAGCAGGATCTGTTTTTACAAACCACTAAACCCAGAAAGACAACAAAATGTTTTGTTTGAAGGTGATCCTCGCAGTCTGCACTTCATTCACGTTCCAGATTTAAAGCGGCAGCAATAACAATCACTCCTTCCTGTCATATTGTGGGCTGTTTGCATGCACCCAGACGACTCACTCATTCATGGGTGAAGTCTGATTGTTACACCGCGCCCAGCGGCCATGCACCAGCGTATTACTGTGAGGACACATATTTCAGAAAAGTCTGGAGTCATCTGTCTAAATACATCCCCTCCACTGTCTGTTTGTGTTGGCTCACATGAAGTATCAGCATTCATGTTCTGTGTGGCTTTATGGAGATGATAATTCATTGTCAAACTGATTGTAATGGTGGAAATAAAGAAGAGGGAAAGCTGCAAGATCAAAAGCTGTTTGATTTTCAATGAGGTTTGACGGGATTCAGATACTTCTAACAGCCGTAATGCAACATAAAGTTAGATTAGCACTGCCAGATAAACAACCTGGCAAAAACAGACACGGCGGACTTCTCCTCTTATTATTAGAAGCAGGGTTTTTATGGAAGTGGCTCTATTACTTACAGATAAAAGCCCCTTTTGGACAGAGATTCCACAATTGTGCTATGAAGAAGGTCCATTACAAGGTAATGTAAGGTCCTTACATTACACTGAACCAAGAAAGGGTGGCGACTCCAGTGGATCTAGCAGCCGTGATCTAGTACGCACCGTCCAGACTGTTTCTTTATGATTTTGATCAAGGTTTATGTTTTATGTTTAAAAAAAAATAATTACATTCATAGAGTCGAGACATCAGCAAACCCTGTCTTTGGATTCTTTAAAATCCTAGGCACAATGGTAAATGGACCTGCACTTAGATCTGTTCTAGTCTTCTGACCACTCAAAGCTCTTAAACACTACATGACATCATCACCCATTCACACCCATTCATACACTGATGGGAGGAGCTAAGGTTCCAGCTGCCCATCAGGACTAACTAACATTCACACACCGTAGTTTGGGGTGAAGTGCCTTGCCCAAGGACACATCGACATGGGCTAGCAGAGCTGGGGATCGAACCGCCGATACTCTGGTTGAAAGACGACCCTGCTCACCACTGAGCCACCACCC
Source organism: Cyclopterus lumpus (assembly GCF_009769545.1). Classification (NCBI taxonomy): domain Eukaryota; kingdom Metazoa; phylum Chordata; class Actinopteri; order Perciformes; family Cyclopteridae; genus Cyclopterus; species Cyclopterus lumpus. The sequence goes on from NC_046987.1 coordinate 1,462,478, forward strand.
TGATGGCCCCTTAATGCACAGGCTGGCAGTACACATTTAGCTTTCATGGACAATAAATGTTGATTTAGAATTTGAATGTCAATGTTATGAATACATCAGTTGTATTGCCACCGTTCATATTCATAGTGTTTAACGATTACTTTGTTGTTTGTTGCTGTCCATTGAAAGGGGGTGTGGAGGGTGGTGTTGCATGTGAGCATCTCTGGGTTTGAGAGGCTAGAGGCCTGTGTCCATTTACAGTAGCTGTCAGTAGTAGATGACCCACTACAATTATAGAATACGGTTTAGTTGAAAAATAAATTAGGGTTATGAATGAATGCCTGAAAATGTGACTGAGTAGCGTTACTCTTTATCCATTGTTAGGCAAAATACAGTTAATACAGGACATTTTCATAGTGTATATTTTGGTATTGCATTGCAATAGCCTTTTCAAAAAGATCATATCCCAAACAACAAATGAATACTTAAACTAATAGATACAGGAGTGATGAATTCCTTATAGCTGTAGCATTCCAAGCAGACCAGATGGCATGCAGCAGATGATAGAACGTCCATTACAACCATACAACACTTTAGACTTGACTTGGAATCTACTTCAAAAACTTTGGACTTGACTTGGACTTGCAATGTGATCATTTCCGTATCTTTACAGCCACCTGAAGGCAGCAGGTATCTGCATCTGCAGTGTAGATTACGCGCGGCAGATCCACTGGTTTAATGTTGTGCAACCAGCATCAGACTGTTGTAAAATAACCACAGAACCCCCATGTTTATGTGCAAACGTGTCATTTTTATTAATTATTCTACACAGCTTCTTCTGCACATCGACAGCATGTGCAAATTGGGAATCACTTACAACTTCTTGCTCCCTGTATCCCTCTTTCTGATCCCACCCTGTGCCCAAACGCACCACAGGTGCACCTGTCCACGATATTACCAAAAGACTGTTTGGCATTCTCCTGATGCACTTGGCAGCGCACCCTTGGCTGCAACCTGGCACTGCTGCTGGGTTCACAAAAATAGAGTGCGCCGTGTCCTCTTGTACGCACAGAGCCGCCATGGCAGGACGAAGGGTTTAAGAAATACCGAGGTCCAAAACAACAAGTGGGGGAGCCTCTGGAACTTAAAAACATTAGCTTTAAAGACATGTCAGTGAGTACTAACATCATTTAACTCTCAAGCAGTACATGAGAATCAGATACATGTTGCTGTGAATGATCCACACAATCTGGAAACACAGAGGAGAGCGACATGTTTAAGACATGTTTAAGACATATCAGAAAATGAATGTTGACAATGTGTAATTAATGTTCAAGTGAGAGGAAAAAAACACTATTGTTCTGTCAAACTCTGAAATCACTGCCGGTCTATTTTACTGTGACATACACATTTTTTATTATGACAATGCTTAAAATGACTCCTTTATATTAATTAATTAATTTAATTTGGTTTTATATTTCCAGATTTATTTATTGTTTTAAGAATTCATCTATATCATTTCCATTTATTTATATATTTGTATTTAGGCGTCATTGTATTTCCACATTCATTTTATTTTACAGTTATTCTCTTTTTTTCCCTCTGGATCTCCTATTCTTGTCCTGTATCTCTTCCCTTCCCAGAGCTGAGCTTTGATTGACAGTCACTTAATCTTTGTCTGCCTAATATAAGGGTGAAAGTAAAAGCCAAACTATAGCAGCCATTTGCTCCTGTTTAATGCAGCGTCACCACACAGGAGCTGTTGGTCACGTGAAGAATGTCAATGAACTCCAAGCAGTCGACAAATAAAATCTACATTCCTGAATCACGCTTCGCTTGGATCCAAACGCCTGTCTGATTCCCTGAAGTTGTTGACATGAAGTGAAAATTGACAAAAATCATCTTGAGTCTCATGCAACTCTCATGTCTGATGCAAACATTCCGTGAAAGTAGTTGTTGAACTCCTGCAGTTAATTCAATTCAATTCTGTTTATTTTGTATAGCCCAATATCACGAATTACAAATTTGCCTCAGAGGGCTTTACAATCTGTACGCATACGACATCCCTGACCTTTGACCTCACATCGGATCAGGAAAAACTCCCCAAAAATAACCTTTGACAGGGAAAAAAGGGAAGAAACCTTCAGGAGAGCAACAGAGGAGGATCCCTCTCCCCGGATGGACAGAAGCAATAGATGTCACGTGGACAGAATGAACAGCATTACAAAGTTCCATAAACACATTACATGAATATGACAGTGTATGAATGGAACTCCAATCCATGAAACAGAAGGAGGTAGAGAGGAGGGGGGGCGAGGCGCATCAGCAGGGCCAACACGGGAGGCCGGTTCACCAGGCATCAGACACCTCCAGGTCCAATGGACCCTATGAGACGTGAAGTCACAACGACTCCGGGGAGGAAGCAGAGTTAATAAGGTGCAATGGAGAGATGTAAATTCATCCATAAGGAGAGAGAAAATAGGAGATAGGTGCTCAGTGTATCCTAAAACATCCCCCAGCAGCCTATAAGCCTATAGCAGCATATCAAGGGGCTCGGCCAGGGCAAACCTGATTCAGGCCTAACTATAAGCACTATTAAAGAGGAAAGTCTTAAGTCTGTAAGTCGCTTTGGATAAAAGCGTCAGCTAAATGACATAATATAATAATGTAATGTAATGTAATGTATTAGTTAGTAAACTAAATGCTAACACGCTATCCAGCTGGAAACATGCTGTCAGTCACAATAGCTCGCTAGCTAGTAAGCTAGGTAGCTTGGTCCAATGCCCAGACTAAAGAGTTTATTAAGAGGAAGTCTCACAAACCTTTGACCTGGACAAGAAGTCTCACAAACCTTTGACGTGGACCAGAAGTCTCACAAACCTTTGACGTGGACAAGAAGTCTCACACATCTTTGACGTGGACAAGAAGTCTCACAAACCTTCGACGTGGACAAGAAGTCTCACACATCTTTGACGTGGACAAGAAGTCTCACAAACCTTCGACGTGGACCAGAAGTCTCACAAACCTTTGACGTGGACCAGAAGTCTCACAAACCTTTGACGTGGACAAGAAGTCTCACAAACCTTTGACGTGGACAAGAAGTCTCACAAACCTTCGACGTGGACAAGAAGTCTCACAAACCTTTGGGCAAACAGGTAACCATAATGTGTTATATAAAACTAAATCACCTCAACTATGTGGAGTTTGTAGGACAATATTTTTACCAGTAGATGTGACATATGAAGATTTCAACACACTAAAAGAAACGTTGGTACCGCTCAGCATAACATGACCATCTGCAAGCTGTTGTTATATTTGTTGATGAAAAGTTTTTAACTTTTCAGCTATGTTGTTTTTTTAGACCCAGCTGGCCCCGTCAGAGTTGGTTGTACATAGAATTCAGAAATGACTGTGGATTACACCTCCATACAGCATAAAGTCTGTGATGCAGCACCATGTTCTCTCAGCAAACTGCATCATGTCCCCCTCAATGTCTGAGGCTGTCGGTGAAATTAAATAAACTCCCATATGCTCCTTAGATCAACCGGAGGAGGGTTCAATTCATTCGGTAGAGTCATGCATACCTGTATCCATTCCAGGTTGAATTAAGTGACACATTCCGACTGCTGGCCATTGAAGCAAAAAATGAGCCTGCCGGCCCAGCGAAAGGTCAGCACAGAAGGGGAAGAAATGGAGGCTCACATTTCTCTAACCGTGAACTCGGGCTGGAAGCGAGTCGAGCTGCCAGCAGCCTTGACAAGAGCCAGACAAGAGAGGTACGCTTGGTTATTTCACGAGCAGATAGGCACCCTCCATTTCCTCTAACTGAGATATACACTGTCACAGACTTACAGTGTTTCATGAGCTAATGCAGTCTTACTGTTTATCCATTGTGCTACCTGAGCAAACAGATCATATCATAGTCTGGTCATTAGGTTAATTAGAAATCAGCCTGCTTCTTGGAGACATGCATTATTGTTCACCTTGTTCGTTTAACTCTCTCAGCTTATTACAGAGATAAACACACTATAACAACCACAAAATAGAAACAAATACTTCATGTTCTATTCCCTAATTGGACAGAGATTTGCTTGTTGTTCTTGATTTTGCACTGTGTTTGTTGTCCTCCACTTAGAAAGGTGGACACTATATCCCTCATTGATATGAATTTAATCATTCAATAATTGTATTCCCTTGGGTACATTAACCCAAAGCAAATGAGAATCACCTGCTTTTGTTGGAATTACGATGACTATGACCCTATGGTCTAATTCATTTTCAAATAGTTTTTAAATGAAACAAGATGAGCTGACTCACTTTGCAATTTGACATGTCTGATTACAGCGCAATGTGTATTTCAAAGGGGGAATTCAATTTAAAGTTCTATGGAGGTGCCTAACTAATCCAAACATGCACTTCCTCCCTTTTTATCCAGAGTTAGTGCAGTGATATCTATCTTTCTATATATATATATATATATATATATATATATATATATATATACAGGTGTGGTGGAGGTAGAGGTTTTGTCATGGTTTGATAGACGTGGCTGTCCATATTTGTTTATTTTAGGAGATAATCAGTCCTTCTAAGCATGAACTCTTATCTCTCCCTCTGGAGAAAAAAAACAGCTGCAGATAAGGAAAAGATGCAAAAGTTTCCATCTGCTTGCGCGATGCTCAGTCTAAAATCTCCCTCTATCACTCCCAGGTAGCTTCTCGGCTCACGTGACCTCCTCTTATCAGCCCCGGCGTCGGGGGTCACGAGACAGCCGACAGATTGTATGCCAGGCATTTCTAGCTCGTCACCTGGAGGATTTCCATACTTCCAGCTCCATAAACAAGGAGCAGATCCCACTGCCTCACCTGGAGTAAAGCAATTACTGGGAAGTTTTCTAACTGACGGGCTGCCAATCACAACTCCTCGATGAGTTTAGATTTCCCGCACTTAGAGCAATTATTTTGCTGCTATTTTGTTGACACTTGCCTTTCAAAGGCATTCACACAACATTTTAAGCGCAAAGTAGTTTAATATCAACGCATGAAGATATTCTTCAAAGCAAATTTATTCTGGAGGAAATTTCCTTAAACTGTTGACAGTGGTGCAACACCGCTCACAGAAATGATTTACATAGCGGGCGCAGTTAATAAATTGACGAGTATCCGTGCACTATCTGTGCTCTATTGCTTGGTTAAACTGTCACCAGCACATTGCAGAAGACCCCATCATTAAAAGCTCAGACGGCCGCCACACCACCGCCGCTTATTTCAAAGAAAGAGAGTCTGGACTTTGGTCTTTTTCTCCCCATTACATTGGGAAAGATCTTCTTCAGGAGGCCACCTCTCCAACTGGCCCAGCGCCTTCAAATGATTCACCCCATTAAGGAGCCAATCAGGTATAATGAAGCGGGGCAAACTCAGTTGCTGAGCCAGATCAATTATTTACTGGGACTTGTCATCCTTCTCCCATCGAGGTGCCGCAGTCACAGAGGAGCAGCAAGACACATGAAGGCTTTCCAGGGTGGAGAGACTCCGCAAAGCTGGCGACCCCCCACCCCCCACACACACACACTACCCACCACTCCACATCACCGATTGGTCCACCTCCCACATCCTTTCCTCCCTCGCTTCCTCCGTCTCCTCCTCCCCTCAGTCACCCCCTCATCCTCAAATCAAACAGCCTACCCAACCCCAACCCCACCCCTCGCTCTCCCCACCTGTCAGACGTTGGGAGATAGAGGGATGGAGCCGGCACCACTTCGTTACCAGCCTCTCACTTGGAGGTTTCAAACAGATTTCAGCTAATGAGGGAGCATTTAGAAACTCAGGGATGCCGACATCTAGAAGAGGAGGGAGATGAACGGGGTGGGGGGGGCTACTTTACAGCAGTGGGCACAAACATATACAGTACACACACAACATAAAAAACCACTGCATCCTCACACCTTGTTTCGTGCTTGTGAAACACACACACACACACACACACACACACATGGATGGCATACACTCACCTGTACACACTCTTTCTCACACACACAGCTCAGGGTTGTCAGTGCAGTTGAACAAAGTGAATAGAATATGTGACTGACAATAAAGATTTCTTTTAACATCAGTGGGTGGAAGGCGGGCGGGGGTGTAGGGGAGGTGAGTCTGGGGAGACAGGCTGCAGAAGTTCACATTACTCTGAGGGACCCGTCGGCTGCATATGCCATCTTTAATGACGAGGCCTCGCCAAACTGGCACCCAGTCAGCCAACCAGGAGAGTGCAAAGTGGGGGAAGGAACCCCGTAAACCTATTATTTCAAACCTCTGTCTTTTTTCTCTTCCTCTTTACTCCCCCCGCGCCCCCCACACTAGTTTTAATAGACGCCGCTAAATTTCCTGCTGCCGTCTCCTTAAAGTTTAATTCGCCCACTTTTCTTTCACTCCTGCGTCCCCATTATGGAGCCGCGGCAGCAGGCTGCAAACAGGGCATTATTATTTCATATAATGAAAACATTCTTTTTAGATGAAGGGAAGGGGAAGGAGAGGACCGGCTGTGGCAATATTTTCATGGCACAGTTATAATGGCAGGTTGGGTAGTGAGCAAGAGAGGACCCACTTTTATATGACACTAATATCCTCCGCGTTAACTGGGTGGCAATGCTTATTTATTGGAAGAGTTTCAGTATTTTTCAGTGCTTGTGTGAAAAGTTGGTTGAGGTGAATTGAAGGTGAACGTGTGGGATTCTTGACAAAAAGAGGAAAAAGTCATGTTTATGTCCCTAAGCTTTGGATTTCCACTTCTGGCTCCGTACCCATAGCTGGGAAGCTGTCCAAAAGTTGTAATAACTATAACTGCTGCTGGTTTTATGTTTAGGGTAACTTAACACTTTTCAAACTATTCAATTAAGGCTCTGCCCCAATAATGCTCATGATTAAAAGAAACCCACGGCCACTGTTGGTAGGAGACTGAATCTGTCCATCTGTCTACTACACTGTGCTACGATAAGATAAGACAACACACCCTGGCCATATTCCTGGCAGAGCTTGGATATATCTGCAGTACAAGAGTATTGTGTATGTGTGTGTGTACATGGTTGTAGACTGGGAGGTCCAGAACAGGCCATGAAGTGAGCTTTGGAAGCCAGATATATCAGGACGTCCTCAGATGGATTAGCAGCGTTACATTATGGTTCCCCTGGACTCCTCCATCTGATCTGACGTGTTTGGTCCTGGTGGCAGCATCAGTGTATGGCTCAGAATAGAACGAGCAGTGAACGCACACCCACCCACCTACACACACACACACACACACACACACACACACACATGAATGCAGTGTGGCTTTCCAGCAAACACTCAGTTGGTCCCTCTCTCTCTCTAATTAGTAATTAACACATTCTTTTGTGCAGGCCTCTCTTTATTTATAGGCCCTCGCTTGCCAAACAGCGGATCCCCGCGCCAGGATCAGATGGAAGCAGAGCGTGAGGTGAGCTGGGAGCCCCGGCCACTTGATAAACAGAGTGTTATAGTTCGGGACTAATCGACTGATTAGCCAAACAGCTCGTAATGGCTGTTCAAATGAGCGGGTCAGATCATGTTGAAGTGCTGTCATTAAACTCGCTGCTGCTCACAGGTCTGCATGGTCACTTTGTATAATATATACCATGTTTACATTTTCACACTTTTTCTGGACTCAAGTCGGTCTTCTCTTTGATACGCAACGTGTTCCGCAGCTGTTATTTAACTTGGGTTTGGTCCACTAAAATGGCCTAAGACTGGGGTTCTCTTTGAGCAGGCCAACAACGCCATATGCTGGTACTTTACCAACGTGATTTCTCAAGGCGAGTGTGTGAGACTTGTAATTAAAGGACATTTTGAGTGGTCAAAGCTCCGAAAACAGAATTATTTTCCACGCACACGTTTTTGTGTGTGGTGCCAGGACTGAATTTGCAGCATTGAAATAAGAAAGAAGCGTGTATTATTCATTGTATTTGCAGAACTTGTGATGTATAGTATTATCAACCACACGTGGCACACAATGGATCCAACATAGAGTTCAGAAGCCAATGTGGAAGTGACTTGAACTTCCAAATCAGACTCAAGAAACCCCAAATCCAAAGTATTTGAGAAAAATGTTTTTCTCACTTGATTTTTAACCTATAGGTAAATATTGTACACATGCCTAGTTTCAAGTCTTCTTCAATACAGCGAGATGGCAGAAATCCTCATCTTTAATAACTCATTAGCACAATTAACTGACTCATTCACACACAAGTTCCATTCCACGAATGTGCATGGAATATACAGAAACAAGCACATTTCTCCAAATCTTTAACTTTTTCTTTAAAAAAAGGTATTAGCTTCGAGGTGAAGTTGTTGCTTCACCTTGTTCTACTGAAAGCAGGGGAGGGAAACTATCTGATGCTTTTGATGCATTGCCAAAATACGTCTCACCTCTCCTTTAAAACCTCTTTTGCTGTCACACACACAGTCTCTCACCTCCTCCTCTGTGAGAGTGGTAATCAGGCTGGATGGCTGATTCTTTTCATACATTTTAGTATCTCCTTATTTCAGGCTTTGCTGCCTCTCGGCTGCCATTAGTCCCCCGCAGGCGACCGACTCCATCTCCCTTGCACGCCACTCCTTTTATGAGGTTTTCCTTCGCTCACAGCATTACTGCCTGCCAGGCGTCCTAGGTGGGGCTTTCACATACGGACCAAATCTGTCACTCCTCTTGGCGGTTATTTTGTATTCTCTAACAGACATATCACCCTTTTTAAAGAGGCTCTGTTGAACTGATTTAAGGTGATAACAAAATGCACTGTAGTTTACCATCAGGAAACATACACATGTATATTGTACAGCAGGGTGTCTCCGGTTTTATGGAGTCTGAGTCTGAGTCGGGGGAGTCATTTTGTGAATGATGGACCGTGAGTGAAATGCTGGAGAGGAGAAATGTGAGGATGGAGAAGATGGCAGATAGAGGCGTTTGAACATGTATGGCATTAAAAGTGCCAGCATGTGTATCTGTGAGCAAGAGGGATTCTACAAGCATATACTTGACCCATGTGTGTTGTCATGCAGTGACACTCAGCTCAAAGTCAAAGTTGATTTATGTTTCATGTGTTATAAGGACTTCAGTAACGGCACGTTCGTAGATATTAATCACAAACAGCAATCTTTTCCTCAGTTAAGTAGTTGTGTTTGCCTAACCTAAGTTGTTTCCCTCCAGTTGATCCAGAATGCTGCAGCTCGTGTACTCACAACAACTAAGAAAAGAGATCACATTACTCCTGTATTAGCTGCTCTGCACTGGCTCCCTGTAAAATCAAGAATCACATTTAAAATTCTCCTCACCTACAAAGCCTTGATTGGTGATGCACCATCATATCTTAAGGAGCTTGTAGTACCATATTGTCCCACTAGAGAGCTGCGCTCACTAAATGTGGGGCTACTTGTGGTTCCTAGAGTCCAAAAAAGTAGGATGGGAGCCAGAGCCTTCAGTTATCAAGTTCCTCTTTTATGGAACCAGCTTCCACTTTCAGTCCGGGAGGCAGACACAGTCACCTTATTTAAGAATAGACTTAAGACTTTCCTCTTTAATAGCCCTTATAGTTAGGGCTGAATCAGGTTTGCCCTGGTCCAGCCCCTTGATATGCTGCTATAGGCTTATAGGCTGCTGGGGGATGTTTTAGGATACACTGAGCTCCTATCTCCTCTTCTCTCTCTACTTATGGATACATTTACATTTCTCCATTGCACCTTACTTACTCTACTTCCTTCCGGGAGTCTTTGTGACTTCAGGTCTCATAGGGTCCATTGGACCTGGCGGTGTCTGATGCCTCCTGCCTGGTGAGCCGGCCTCCTGACTTGGCCCTGCTGATCGCACTGCCCCCCCTCCTCTCTACCTCCTTCTGTTTCATGGAGGTCCATTCATACATTGTCATATTCATGTAATGTGTTTATGTAACTCTGTAATGCTGTTCATTCTGATCCGATGTGAGGTCCTGGGACAAGGGTGTCGTATGTCCACAGATTGTAAAGCCCTCTTAGGCAAATTTGTAATTTGTGATATTGGGCTAAATAAAATAAACTGAATTGAATTGAATTTCCTGTGGAGATGGACATTTGTTTAGAAAAGACTGTATATATGAAACAACTGGAAATTGGGTGGTCAGGGTGGCGGATCGAGGCATCGGGTGGTGGATGGAGGCATCGGGTAGTGGATAGAGGCATCGGGTGGTGGATGGAGGCATCATATGGTAGATAGAGGCATCGGGTGGTGGATAGAGGTTTTGGGTGGTGGATAGAGGCATTGGGTGGTGGATAGAGGCATCGGGTGGTGGATGGAGGCATCGTATGGTAGATAGAGGCATCGGGTGGTGGATAGAGGTTTTGGGTGGTGGATACAGGCATTGGGTGGTGGATAGAGGCATTGGGTGGTGGATGGAGGCATCGTATGGTAGATAGAGGCATCGGGTGGTGGATAGATGCTTCGGTTGGTAGATAGAGGCATCGGGTGGTAGATAGAGGCTTCGGGTGGTGGATGGAGGCATCGGGTGGTGGATGGAGGCATCGTATGGTAGATAGAGGCATCGGGTGGTGGATAGAGGTTTTGGGTGGTGGATACAGGCATTGGGTGGTGGATAGATGCATTGGGTGGTGGATGGAGGCATCGTATAGTAGATAGAGGCATCGGGTGGTGGATAGAGGCTTCGGAGGTAGATAGAGGCATCGGGTGGTAGATAGAGGCTTCGGGTGGTGGATGGAGGCATCGGGTGGTGGATTGAGGCATCAGGGTGGTGGAACGAGAGATGACACTCTGATTGGTTTAGATTATGATGCGACCCAAACACACCTATGACTAATTAGGAGCCTAATGCAACCCCTTAGCCCCTCCCTCCTCACCAATAGTATGAATATTATCAGAATGTTAGCTACATCATTTCAACTATCATGGAACAATGCAACTCTCTGCTGAATTCCATATACTGAAGACTATATTTAGCAAAGGTCTGAAGCTGGCTTGGGAAGCACAGAGAAACATGCAGTATATGTAGCAGCCCTGAGTCCAGTAAAGTGTGTCAGTGTTATCTCATGACATGAAGGACTTTTTCATTAATTAGCAAGGATCTAATGCACTAATTGGAATCAATTTACACCGCGGAGAAAAAAACAAATTCAGCATTAGCATAGCACATGATTATGAAGAGTGGCCTCCATAGGGCAGAGGAGTGGATGATGTGTTCAGGCTTGGTGGAGAACAAGGAGAGTGAGGGGCTGAATGACATCAATGGGCTGATGGAACATTTACAAATACTTCCAACAGAAAAATGAAACGAGGCAACTTGTTCTTTTTCTTTAGTGTCAGCTAATAGTGGTCATATTTTATTTTCCAATGCATGGAGATATAGGACACACATTGTATGCAGGTGTAAATGTTTGAGGTAGCGCTGCAGAGAAATGTGACATTCTCGACAGTGAACTGAAAGAAGTGTGACATTCTCGACAGTCCATGTACAATGAAATTGGCCCAGCTTAGAGCATGAGACAACTTTAGTGCTATTGATGAAATGTTATAAAAATGTGCCAATCAGCTTTTCTTATTCCTCACAGTCATGCAACAAAGTCAGAACCACACAGGAAAAAGTTGCCCAACTATTATATATATAATTAATATAACTAGGTCGAAGAAGATGTGTGTTTTCTTTATATTCGGAAAATAATTTCATGAGCTTGAGAACCCTGTTGTCATATAATTAGTGCTGAAACAAAGAATGCCTTACTTGATCACTATGAATACCCTTCATGTGCACAATAATTGTGTCTGTTTTATATCATTAGTTAATGAATATTTTAATTTAGCCTTTTCAACCTCAATGAGATATGTACTTTGTCCTGGAGCATGGTGGAGCTCACTAGTATACTGGATGGTAGTCATTCACAATTAAAGCAGAAATATGTAGTTGATAAATCAACAGAAAACAACAATTTAAAAATTGTTTTGATAAAATAAAAGAAGAAACATTTTCAGATTTTTTTTTCAGGTCAGACAAAACAAGCAATTGGAATATCTGGGAAACTTTAATGGCCATCTTAATTCAATTCTGATATTTTATGGACAAAACTACTAATTACAAAAAATGTCTCAATCGACAATTATTTCTAAATCATTTTTCTTTTTTGTTCTCTAACAATATCTATATATTTATTATTTTCCATGACTTACATTATCTATTCCAAACCCTCTCACACACATGTTTACACACACATATCACTATAAACACACCCCACATACACCAGCACACGCATATACATACAATTCATCTTCATAAATTCATCTCAAGACCCCTCTGCTGGTCTCCACTATGCTATCATCTATTTCCATAACAGTTAAATGTATTCTGTTCACTAAAAATATCTTTACATTCTTATCTCCCATATAATACTGGAGTTACCTATTTTGTTTCAGTCAAAATAAGCAACGTTAACATCATGCTGGGCTTTAGGGACAATAACAATTAAAATCACAATTTGAAAAGAGATTCATATATTGTTCATTAACAACAACACAATTCTGTAATACCTAATGTCTTTTAAAACATTTATGAAACGAAAACACCACCAGATAAGTAAACCATGCTAAATATATAAGATGTGTTCCCTAGTGTTAGGGAGGACAAAGAGAAGGGAGAGGGAAAAGGGGGAGAGAAAAGGCAGAGGGAGAGGGAGAGAGAAGATAGAGAGGGAGAGGGAAAAGGGAGAGAGGGCTATGGAGAGACAGGGAGAGAGAGAGCGGGAGAGGAGGGGGGGGGGACACGTTCAGAAACATTCAGAGAGAGAGAGATAGGGAGAGAGAGAGGGAGAGGAGGGGAGGAAAATGTTTGGAAACACTCAGAAAGAGAGAGAGAGAGGGGGAGAGAGAGGGAGAGGAGGGGAGGAAAAAGTTAGGAAACACTCAGAGAGAGAGAGAGAGTGAGGAGAGGGGAGGAAAAAGTTAGGAAACACTCAGAGAGAGAGAGAGAGGGGGAGAGAGAGGGAGAGGAGGGGAAGAAATGTTTGGAAACACTCAGAGAGAGAGAGATTTTGATTTTTGAAAAAACCTTTATTCACACATTCATAATTTTACATTTGTGTGTTTTTTTCTTTTTTCAAAAAATCACAGGTTTTGTTAAAAAATAAATAAATCATCTGATAAAAAACTCCGCAAACACCAGCTCCTCTTCCACAACAGAACAAACAAGGTTTTTAAAACACCAACGTCGTTTAAAAGCATCCAAGTCCCCAATGTGTTTATAAAACCGGAACTCCAGCCAGAGTCTGGCTCTGATGTTGCAGAGCCACACTGCCCCGGCCTCCTGCCCCTCCCTGTTCTCCACTCGCTTTTTCCTTGTTAAATAAATGGCCATTTTGGCTTCCCCAGAAAGGTAGTTGAGGAGCTGCCACTTTTCCTTTTCTGCTTTTTGTAGGCAGCTCCCATGATAAAAACCTTCTCAGTAAAAACCACATTAAAAAGACTAAAAACCAATGTTAAAAGAGTGAAGAAACCTGAAAGTCTCTTGCACTCAGTAAAAACATGGTAGATAGTCTCTCGAAGGTCACAGAAGGGGCACCGGCTCAGGACAGCGGGATTAATAACGGAGATAAAAGCATTGCAGGCGACAGCACCGTGTAAAATCCTCCACTGGAGGTCGGCCGTTCGTTTCTTGAGGGGAGGTTTATATAAAATCCTCCACTGTGGGCCAGGTCCGCAATGTCCAAGTCTCTCTGACCACACAGTGGGAGGCCTGTTGCACAGTCCGGACCTGTTGGTGCTCTTGACACAATTAAAATACACTGTCTTTTTGTCCGCTTTGTGTAATGTCATTGCTTCTGGACACGTCGTCGCAAGCAGGGGGCCGGTGAGTTCCCCCAGCACCGGGCTCAGGGAGATCTCGGGGAAAGGGTCTGCAGGGTCCGGCTCGACTTGTCCTCGGCTGTAGTCCATGAGGAGGCTCCTCTCCTTCCCGGTCAGCCTCTGTCCCCACAGCTCCAGGAGCCTCCTCGCCACCCGGACGGAATGCAGACCCAGCAGAGCGCCCAGGGCCGGGGGGTCGCTCAGCGTCGGCCCCACTGCATCCACTAGCTGCTGCAGGCACAGGGTCCGCGACCTCAGCAGCGCCCCCGTCAGTCCAGGGGTGACGCTGCTGCTGATGTCCAGCTTGGCCCTGTGAATCAATGGTTCTCTCAGCAACCAGTACAGAGAGTTAGACTGTGGGCATCTTTCACGAGTAAAAAGGGCCCACGACTTAAAAACACCCTGATAAAACGGAGGCAGCCCACTTAACTTTAAAATGCTAGAATCCATTAAAAACAGAGCAGTATCCAGCCCCAGGTTGTTAGCACGTCTGAGGATGCAGCTGGCCACATCTCGCCACACTAAAACCTCCGGACTAGTCAGGTATTTTTTAACAAACTGAATTCTAAAAGTGGCTGTCCGGCTGGCCAGGTGGACCAGGCCCTGTCCCCCCTCCTCTCTGGCTAAAAACAGCACCCCTTGTGGCACCCAGTGTAGACCCTCCCAAAAAAAATCCACCATTTTTTTTTGTATGTTGGCTAGAAAGCCCGAGGGAGGGTCTAGGCATGTTAGGCGGTGCCACAGCTGGGATGCGATAAGATTATTTAAAACCAGTGCTCTACCTTTAAAAGACATCTGAGGGAGCAGCCACTTCCACTTGGAAAGTTTTCCCTCGATCTTTTCTGTGACGCCCTCCCAATTCTTTTGGACCACATTTTCTTGTCCAAGATATATCCCAAGATATTTAAAACCGTCCTTCCTCCACACTAGTTTCTGGGGAAGGACTGGGAGGCCGCCACACCATTCACCGACAGCGAGGGCCTCACTTTTCTTCCAGTTCACCCTCGCTGCCGATGTCCTGCTAAAACCCTCTACAATGTTAGTTAAAAGGTCTGCATCCCTCTGGTCCTTAATAAAAACAACAATATCGTCGGCATAAGCCGATAAAATCATTTTCTCATTAAAACCAGGTAAAACCAGTCCTTGCAGGCTAGAGCGTATCTTGATAAGGAGGGGCTCCAGGGAGAGTGCATAGAGCATCCCGGACAGAGCACAACCCTGCCGGACCCCTCTACCCACTCTAAAAGGAGCACACAGACTGCCGTTTATCTTCAGCACACTCTCAACCTCATTGTACAACACCTTGATCTTAGCTATGAAGCCAGCGCTGAACCCAAACTTCCCCAGGACTTTCCAGAGGAAGCTGTGTTCAACGCGGTCAAAAGCCTTTTCCTGATCTAGAGAAATCAGACCAGTGTTAATACCCAACGAGCTGGAGACCTCCAAAACATCCCGAATGAGGTAGACATTGTCTACCATGGACCTGCCGGGTACACAATAGGTCTGGTCCCGATGGATGACCTGCTCCATAGCTTCCCTCAGCCTGGAGGCGAAGACTTTGGACAGAAGCTTGTAATCCACACACAGCAGAGACACAGGACGCCAGTTTCCGATGTCCTGCAGGTTTCCTTTTTTTTGGCAGGAGTGTTATCACTGCTCTCCGGCAGGACATCGGCATGGAACCAGAGGCCAGACTCTCATTAAAAACATCTAGTATGTCCCCAGCAAGTATCTCCCAGTATGCTTTATAAAACTCGGCAGGGAGGCCATCAAGGCCGGGAGCACGCCGTCCCTGCATGCCCTGCAAGGCAGCCTTCAGCTCCTGCAGGCTTATGGGCCTGCTGAGCTCCTCATTGGTCTCCTCAGAGACCTGAGGCAGCTCCCCACAGAACCTCTGCATTAAAGACTTCTCCTCCCTGTACTCACTGGTATACAGGGAGGAGTAAAAGTCCACCGCTCGCCTCCTGATCTGGCTTGGTTCCACAACTGGCTGCCCTGCGTCTCCTAACAGTGAGTGGATTACCCTCCTCTGCCCACTCTTCCCCTCCAGGCCAAAGAAGAAGCTAGAGGGAGTGTCCATCTCCGCGATGGTCTGGAATCGGGACCTGACCAGTGCACCCTGAACTTTAACGTCTAACAAGTCGGCCAAAGCCACCTTTTTTCCTTTGAGGACTTCAATATGTCCTCGATCTCCTGTGGACTCACTTAAACTCTCTAGGTCCACTATATCAGTCTCCAGGTCCTTCATAGATCTGGTGATGTCTCGGGTGACGTTGAAAGTATGCTGCTGACAAAGAAGCCTAATCTCAATCTTACCACGGTCCCACCACTGCCTAAGACTACTAAAATCACTCTTCCTCAGCCTAAAAACATCCCAGAAATAAATAAGAACCTCTCTAAATTTTTTATCAAAAGTTAAAGTTGAATTAAAATGCCAATACGCGCTCTTGGGTAAAATGTTTCTAATAAAAACATAACATAAAAGCAAAGAATGATCAGTAAAACCGGCAGGAACAATACTGCACATTTTAAAAATATTAAAATGGTGCTTAAAAACATAAATACGGTCTAACCTGGCTGAGGAGATCCTCCCCTCCCTAAAGTGGGACCATGTGTACTGTCGGCAGTCGGCATGCATCCTTCTCCACACATCCACCAGGCCATGAGAATGGACCAGCCTCCTCAGAACCTGCTGTGAAGCTGGATGTGGCTCTGTGTGGTTACGGTCCTTTAAATCATCTTCCGTACAGTTAAAATCCCCCCCCAAGAATAAAAAATCCTCCGAGGCACAGCCATTTAAAACATCATTAACTTTTTGTAAAAACAGCTTCCTCTCTGCACCGGTTGCTGGAGCATACACATTGATAAAAACAACAGTAAAAAGGTCGAACCGTGCTTTAACTAAAAACAACCTCCCCTCGATGATGTGTTTGACCTCCAGTGAGACCGGGATAAAAGACCTGGAGAAGAGGAAGCCCACTCCTCCACTGAGGTTTGTGTGGTGACTCAGGAGGACTTCCCCTGCCCACTCCCTCCTCCAGTCGGCCTCGTTGGTGCTGTCGCTGTGGGTCTCTTGTAGGAAGAGAACATCAATACCTTTCATCTTTTTAAATTCATAAATAGATGTTCTCTTCCTAACATCCCTGGCTCCATTAACATTTAAAGTTCCGACTCTGAAAGTATCCATTAAAAGAAAAATGTTTAAAACACAAACAAAAAACAATAAATTAATTAAAACACACATTGGAGCTTTCGGCATCACCCTCATCCATCATTTCCTTTATTTTTGTGGCAATTTTTCTTAATCTAAAACCCTCCTGGTCAGTGAAGCCGGACTCCTCCTTCCGGCTCATGTGGTGTCTGGCTGAGGTATAAAATAAATTTAGGTTAGGAAAGAAGTCAACAACGTTGACTCCTTTCCTGCCTTTTGTCCTTTGTAAAAAAATCCTAATTTTCTCTGCCGTGTACATTTTTTGTTGCTGACTTCTAGTTAAAACCGCAGGAGCATTGCTGCTGTCAGACACCTCCTCGTCACTGCTGTCTGACCTCTGCCCCCGACCCGTCTCCTTGGCTTCCCCCACCTTGCTGGCCTTGGTGCCACTGCCTGCCTTCTGGGCCCGCTTCTTCCTTTTTGAGGCAACTTTAAACTCCCCAACTTCCATCTCCGCTTCTTCCACCTGCTCAGCCCACCCACCTACACTTACCTCCTCCGCCTCTACTTCCCCACCAACCTGCTGTGCTACCTCCACGGGCTTCTCCCCAGCACCATTACCCCCCATTTCCTTTTCTTCTCCTCCATCCTCACCATTTCCCACCTTAACCAAAGCCTCCCCCCTGCTGCTCTGGACACCCTCACCATCATTACCACCACCACCATTATTACAACCATCACCCTCACCACCACCATTATTACCACCACCATTATTACAACCATCACCCTCACCACCACCATTATTCCCACCATCACCCTCACTCACCTCACTCACACCACTCAGCTCAGGCACAGCAGCATCCACCCTGCGCCGCGGAGCCGGAACAGGCCGCCCAGACGCCGCAGCCGCACCCGCGCCCCCGACCGGAGACGCGAGCGCCGCCGCAGCCGCACCCGCACCCGCACCCCCGACCGGAGACGCGAGCGCCGCCGCAGCCGCGCCCCCGACCGGAGACGCGATCGCCGCCGCAGCCGCGCCCCCGGCCGGAGACGCGATCGCCGCCGCAGCCGCACCCCAGGCAGGAGACGGCCGGCGCGGAGCGCCGGTCGGGCCCGCCGCGGCCCCGACCGGGCCAGGCGGAGCTGGGTCACCGCGCTTCGGACAGGCTCTCGCGGTGTGCCCCTCCTCACCGCAACTAAAACATTTCATCACCGACGATGTCGCATAAATCTCGTAGTCAAAATCATCTACTTTCACCCTGAAGCGGAGGTTGAGGTCCTCGTTCCGGTTGTTAAGTATCATATACAAGTATCTACGGTGGGACACTACGTGCTTCAGCAACTGATCTTTACACCCAGACAAGATCTTCCTGATCGGGGAAACCACCTTCCCGTGTCTGGAGAGCTCTCTGCTGAGGAACTCGTCGGTGATGAACGGAGGGACATTAGATACAAGGACTCTAGTAGCCGGTTGCACTAACGGAAACACCTGGACAAACAAATCGTTCACCGTGAGGCCCGCCTCCACCACACGGTTCACCTTCTCCACCTGGTCCAGGAAGATGACCACGGCGCCGTTCATGCGCGCGGCCGACTTAATGCTGCTGTGCCCGACCTTCGCCCCCACAGCCATCCCGATGTCCTCCACGCTGCACGAGAAAGCGGCCGCGATCTTAATGCCGTGCTTCCTCGTGAGGTGGGACAACGTGTCTCCATTTACCATGGCGTCTGACGCCGACCGGCGAGACACCGGCAGGAGGAAACAAACACCCAAAGAAAAACCACAAACTACCCCAAAAATACACAACCAACAACCCAAACTACGGTGAAACCCAACCAATAAACCAAATGAAAATAAAGTACATAACTACGGGGAAAAAAAAACAATTCGAAAAAAAGATCTGCTCACTCAGAAAACGCTCACTCACACACGCTCACACACGCAAACTCCCAGCATGCACCGAGAGAGAGAGAGAGAGAGAGAGAGAGAGAGAGAGAAAGGGGGAGAGAGAGGGAGAGGAGGGGAAGAAATGTTTGGAAACACTCAGAGAGAGAGAGAGAGAGAGGAGAGGGGAGGAAAAAGTTTGGAAACACTCAGAGAGAGAGAGAAAGGGGGAGAGAGAGGGAGAGGAGGGGAAGAAATGTTTGGAAACACTCAGAGAGAGAGAGAGTGAGGAGAGGGGAGGAAAAAGTTAGGAAACACTCAGAGAGAGAGAGAGAGAGAGAGAGAGAGAGAGAGAAACACCTCGGCGGCAGAACGAGGCAGGTGTTTAATTTGAGAATTAAGACAGTGTGAAAGTTCATAAGTATGTTAATGGCTCTGTGCCTCAGTCTGCTCAGTAGGAGCAAAACCACCTGAAACGCTGTCAGAGTGATGCACACTGAATCTTCATCGCCATTCTGCTTCCATGAGAAATACAACATAAAAATAAAAACATTTAGCCGCTCTAGCCCTGCTCATAAAGCATCATCAACCATTACAGTAAAGTCATTTCACACTGGGCATGTAATCGGTCTGCCTGCTGGTACTGGAGGATTGCTGCTGACACCTGCATGGATACCAATATTATCATCACACGTCATGACCTCCGCCCACCACGGAGGGTCAGACTCAACAATGAATTATGATTCTCTACGACTATAGTAATTAACTAATGGAGAATGTGAAGCAATAAAGGCCAGTGATGCATATTAGAGGACGTGAGAAGTAAATATATATAGATCTCTCTGTATTTTGCCCAAATGCTTATTCTCGTCATCTATTCTGTGTTTGCTTTTGGTCAGACTCAGAGTGACTCATGGAAAGAGCCTGTTCATTAGGATAGCTGTAGGAGGCGTGTGCAGCGAGTTCAGACATGAGGCAAAGCCCTTCCAACCATTGGACCAGCACGGGACCACGAAGTGTCTGATCCTGTGTCCACAGTTTGTGGTAATACTCTTGAAGTATAGGAGTGGGAAAATACATTATTAGAAGGGCTATATACATCTGATTGTATATATATATATATATATATATATATATATATATATATATATATATATATATATATATGTATTGCTGCTGCTGCTGCAACAAGGTGGATAAACACATTTTATTTCTGATAAATTCTTTACAATAAAAGTTTATTTTGTTATCTGAAATTTTTTTATTTTGAAGCAGGATAATCAGAAAACGTTTGTGTCGCTCCTCTCTTCCCGTTGCTCTCCTCAGGAGTCAAACCCTTGTGGGTGGAAGATGATCGAGAGCTACCTTTAACAAATTGTCTGCGTTGTGCCCACATGCTGTCCACACCTGACTGGGATCCGAACTCAGCGCAAGCCAGGACACCTCGGCATGTGCTCTGGCTGATCACATCCCAATGCGAGCAGGATCCTATTTGGAAATTGGCGAGTGGAAATTGACACGTGTTGCAGGCTTTTGTAGGGAAATGCACAAAAAATGAGCAGTAACTTTTCGTAGGATATCATACGAACTGTTGTGTGAGGATAAGATGCCTTTTAACAAATCTCTACAATGGCTACATTTAGAGCTTGTACACCACATTGAAAAATCCTAGATTTTGCTTTTGTAGCAAATTTTATAGGCGGTACAATTGCATTCAATGTCCTGCCTCCTCTCCCCTGCTTCCTGCATCCAGCCTCTGCCCTAGACCTGGCCTCCTTCCCAATGGCCCTGCCTCCTTCTCGGTGCCTCCTGCCTCAAAGGTATGGCCTCATTTATCCAGCCTCTTTCTCGATGCCTCCTGCCTGGTGGGCCGGCCTCCTGCCTCCGTGGCCCTGCCCCCTGCCATGGCCCTCCCTTCTCCTCTCTTCCTCCTTCTGTTTCATGGATTGTGGAAATATCGATCGTGGTCCATGCCTACGACTCGTTATTAATACTTTTCTGTCATATTCATGTAATGTGTTTATGTAACTCTGTAACTCTGTTCATTCTGTACACATGACATCTATTGCTTCTGTCCTTCCGGGGAGAGGGATCCTCCTCTGTTGCTCTCCTGAAGGGTTCTTACATTTTTTCTCCGTGAAAGGGTTTTTTCTATTTTCTTGGGACTTTTTCCTGATCCGATGTGAGGTCCTGGGACATGTATGTGATTTGGGGGTGTACAAAATAAACTGAATTGAATTAAATTGAATGGAAAGTATTGAGAAGACACAATACACAGTTAAAGTTAAAGTTGAAAATTCACATGCTGATACATTTACAAGGGTCCTGCTTCAGCGCTGATCCTGGTTCAGTGCTTCACCTTCAGACCCAGCTATATCTGAAGGTGCCATAAGAACCATTAGAGGACAGAAAGGCTAACTGTGACTGAGTGAGTGAGTGAGTGATACATCAGAGGACGGCTGTGAGTGAGTGTGATGCCATTTCAAAATCAGCTTGCAACCGGTCTTCTAATGTGTCCCATGTGCACATGTGCATGTGCAGTATGTGAGTGTGTGTGCAGGCTGGAGAAAGTGCAGTGTCCCTGTCAGAGCTGGCACTCACGGTCTGTGGTGTAGGGAGGTGTGGATGGCTGGGACGGCCGGGTGTCTGCGGAGCCCCCGGGGTGTGGCCCTGCCCTCGTTGCTGCAGATTTATTATCCTCAATAAGCATCTCCACACCGGCTGCCAAGACCAGAGTCAGCGGCTAATTAAAACCTTTCACTGGAATCCCTGTGAAGTCGCAGACACTCCGCCAGCAGCCAGCCGCATACCTCTGCACACCGCAAACACACTGTGTGTGTGTGTGTGAGGGGGGGGGGGTGGGGGGCTATCTATATGTACTGTACATGCTCGGGCATGGAGTCACACACTCAGACATAAGCATTTTCTAACTGCAGCCAGGCTCACGTACGACAGTGAATCAGTACGGTATCCTTCCTTGACACACACACCGATACACACATGATGTTTGTTGTTACTATCTTTACCATCTTAGTCCCATCTGACCTCTTTAAAATAAGATTTTCTTCCTAATGATAGAGTATGCTGGCCGACTTCAATAGTTTTATTGTTAAATTGTAGTAGTAGAACTACTACTACATCCCTCCACTAATATCTAAAACTATATACATCTATGTCTCTATATGAGTGTGTGTAATGCATGAGGCTGTTCTCTGTAGCTAAAAGCAATGGGCTTTACCCAACTAATCAATTCCTATGTAATCCTTGTGATCTTATTAAGAAGAGCAACAGTCTGCAGAAAGAGGATCTGGGGTTGGAAGGATGACCTAGGACTTTTACCCAGGAGACCACTGTAAACATATAATATCTGTACTGTTTAAAAAATCTTCTTCTTACATTCCCATCAGCCTCAGCGGAACTCCATGTTTACTGCTAATACGCTAATCATGCCAACCTGCTCAACTACAATAAACACCACAGTACACATTGTAGCATCAGTGTTTTAGCGTTGTCTTTGTTAGCCTGTTAGCACACCGATGTTGACATGAAGCTCAGAGCACCGCCGTATCAAAGTAGCCCACAACATCGCAACGCTGCTAGCGTAGCTGTTCGCTCTTTGTTTCACTCTATATCTTCCATCATGTTCAAGGCATTGATCCTGAGAGAAGTTTTGAAGAATGCGGATGGGTGTGTAGGATTGGATGGAAGTGGCACCATGTGACATGGTGCAGCCTGTGTGCGTGCGTGTGTGTGTGTGTGTGTGTGTGTGTGTGAGAGAGAGAGAGAGAGAGAGAGAGAGAGAGAGAGAGAGAGAGAGAGAGAGAGAGTGTAAACCCAGAGGCCGCAGAGAAAATCCATTGTAGCCTCCAACCACAAAGCCTGGTGAGCCTCTGTGAAGGGGTCACTTCATACACTCACACACACCATGACAGCACCAGCTCAAGTGTCAACGCGACCCGCTACACACACTAGCAGAGCGCTCTGTAGATTCCTCCAAGGCTGATGAAGCTTGTTCCCTCCAGGATGACATTTGCTCTTCAAACTCGCTGCTGGCTGAGCAAACCTTTACCAAAAAATTATCCAGATTAACATCCACAGCTTATCTTTGCTTTAGTGTGAAAAGCTTGTACAGGAGCGCCCAAAGGTCAGCTGTTCAAGGGATATGCAAATGCATTGGTATATTGTTACTTTGGGAACATATAAAGATAAGCTGTAATGCGATATGGGATGTTCATTTTTCTGACCACTTCCCCTCAACCTGCTTATTCTATTGCTCTGCAGTTGCAAAGTGGGAGTTATTTTCCGGCATGTTCGCCGACTGACTTCAAGGTCTCTCCTGGTTTAATAGTCAGTACAAAAGATGAACACCTGCGTGAGGAAATACCGGGTTCTTTGACATTAGAATTAAGCCTGTGGACATAAGAGATACCAAATGCCATGGGAGAAGTTAACTTCAACTCCCAAGGTGCATTCTGGTTGGAAACATGCTATGACAGTTTCAGAGTAATACTTTTCAAACTTGTAGTCTTCAGACCCAGCTTCCAGTGGTGTGCTGGTCCTGAGGGGGAAGGAATGTGTGTCTCTCCCTCTATATAAATATATATAAGATAAGAGATAAGATAAGATAAGATATGTACTTAAATTCATCCCCAGATAACAGAACGGTGAGTCTGGAGAGAATCCCTTTACTTTTTATGTAAGATGCTGCTCACATGGTATCTTCTGAAAATACTTGGATGTCGACTCATATATATTTTACGTTTGGCAATTTCTTTCTCCACATTCATTAGAAGAAGAATACTCTGCTGATGGGAGTTAATAGAGGTTGATGACACACGTTTTGGCAGAATATGCTGTATTTTCTCCAGCTGTACAGACCTACCTAAACAGTATTGTGGATAGAACTCTAACGGTAGACTGGATAATAATAGATTTTCATAAAGACAGATGATAAAAACTGAACCTGAGTGCCCTGCTTTCTTAATGAACAACCTGGCTTCATCCAGAGATTTCTCCAGATGACAGGGCGTGGTTTCGACAGCTTCCTTTTGTTTCCACACATCTCTTTGAATCCAGTGATGAATCTCAGCTCAGATGTGCTTTCTTGATTCCTTAAGACAGGATTAAAGATGAAGGAAGATATCCTTTCCCCATTTTCTCTTTTCTTACGCTCTTATGACAAGCAGCGAGCAACAAACGCCACAATAAAGAGGAGTGGATGAGTTATAAAAAAAGAGCCATGTCTCCGCTTTAGATGCAAGCAACATCAGTAGAAATCTGAGTGGAGATGGGGAGGAGAAGTCAGGGTTCATCAGAGGATGATGGGTGTCCACATCCACCCGAGTGTGTGTGTGTGTGCGTGTGTGTGTGTGTGTGTGTGTGTGTGTGTGTGTGTGTGTGGATGTGAATGGTGCACATTGTCACTGCTACAAACACATGCAGTATTCAGGTCTTTCACAGACTGACAAGTGAGAAGAAAAAAGAGTAAAAAAGATGCTCAGTGCTCATGTAGTTTCACATCAGGAACCTTTAGGTGTTACTTAACTTTTCAAAAACCTCAGAAACAAAAGTATCATTTGCACGTGGGCACCACTCATGGCTACTTCAAACGCTGTCACCTCCTCAGCATGTTTTCAGGTTGAAAAACAATAAAACATTTAAAATCTGTTTTCTCTTAAAAGAGAGAGGGACGCGAGCACACATTATAGAGACTGCATGTCATCAAAGGACGGCGTTAGGAAGGTGAATATTACATTATCAATCAGATAAACATAATCACTGTTTTCTTTGTATTGCTAATATTATTATGAAAAGCACATTAACCTTGTTTTCACTATGTGTCATAGCTAGATTGATACATTGACGTTAATGCATAGGTTATATAGGCAGGAAATAGTTAATAGAATAATTCCCCAGGTTTAATAACTGGCAAGAAAAATAATGAATTAATGGCGTCGCCACACATTGTGTATAAGTATAATGTGTTGTCTCACATGTCGCTGTAAATGTTTCTAAATTGGACACACCGAGAGACATCTGATGGGAAGAGCAAGTAAACGCCATCCGAACTGAGCTTATTACTAGCTGTGTTATGCTCGTGTTTTTTTACATCCCAAAATCTTCCCAAAGGTTGCATTTCCTCCGTCTTCAAAAAGAAAACTGAGCGTACAGCACAAGACAAAATGTCTCCCTTTAGTTGAAACTCCCCTCCATTTGTTTCTTCTACGCTGTGGAGCTCTCTCCACTCTCACAGCTTGCAGGGCGGGATCGGGGTTACATTTTGTCTGTACAAAGTCATTTAGCCAAGAGGCACATGTTAAAAGATTTATGGGGCGAAGCAGTGCCAGGGGTGAGCTTCTCAATTTCCTCCAAACAGCATCTTTCTGGAGAGAAAAAGCTGCTTCTCTGCAGCGTGTTTACATGCAAACAGTGTCAGTCAGCTCCGAAATGTTAGTTTGAGTAAAGCCTAACATTTAGATGGAGGGTGACACCCACCAGGCATCGGAACAATGGGGAGCTACGTGTCCTGGCTCGGTTATCTGTTGGAAAGGAGAGGGATTAATGCAATGTAATGGCAAAAGGAAAAGGAAACTGAAATTAGAAATAATTTGTTGGTTTCATGGCGCCGCCATCTCACTGGCCAGAATGCCATTTTTCTGCCAGTGTAGACAGAAGAATGTTTGTATATAACGAGTCAAATGACCATATTAAACGTATGTCTAAACAAGTAACTTTCCCTTTTTTTTATCATTGGTGACATTGAGAGTCACAGCTAATAGCTCATTGTTTCCTCTGTGTGGCTCTCGCTCTCTGGCTTTCCGTAAAGCTAGTGGTCGGCAGTTCAAAATGAATTCAGAAAGGTTCAACTTAAGTTCATCAGTGGGCAAATCCACTAATTGCAGCAAATCCATTGAAATGAACTGACTTCAGTCCACAATGTTGCTGCTAGACAATAAATATTGGTCTGACCTCTCTTTTAAAGAAAACTCCAGTTGACTGTTTGTATTATTGTAGGTCAGGCCGTCAGCTCTGTTACACTTTGTACTTACAAAAGTAATCAATGACGTTTTGGAAAAAGATGATCCTCTCTAGAGATAGGTCAGACGATGACATTGTTTTTTATAGAGATTCTTTTTGCATTTGTACCAGTACTTGAGTGTGGAGACGGAGTGGAGAGTGAGGAGTATGACATGCAACTAAGGTCCACATGCAGCAGTCTAACCAAGGATGCTGCAACCAAGGTCCACATGCAGCAGTCTAACCCAGGATGCTGCAACTAAGGTCCACATGCAGCAGTCTAACCCAGGATGCTGCAACAAAGGTCCTGAGGTGGATATTGATGACATAATGAAAACATCTAAATACCGTTTAGCTGCTAAAATGCAAATGTATCCTTTTTGAGTTTAGATGATGAATGATCTGATCCTTATTCTTCAATGCCACTATTGACACAAACCTTTGTGTTCTTAGCTTGTAAGGTTAGCAGCGAGTCAGTTGCATGAGTGTGTATTTGTTCCCCTGTGCAAACTGTCCATCAAGCATAGACAGCGGCCAATCCGCTCTGACATTTGGAAACCAAGGAAGCATTTCTTTCATATTGCCTAAAACAGATTTTTTTGTCAGAAAAATGAATACATTTGAAATGTGTTTGGCTTTGTTTCTGGCAAAAAAGGAGGCAAAGTATCTTGTTTTAGTTGACTATGTGTGTCCGAACCAAAAATACACACTTGCTTTGTGCCCGCTCATCACCTCTCAGTCCAAACTCACGGGGAGAAGAGAAAGACAAAGTGTGGAGAAACACAGGGGGAAAGACGTGTGTGCGTACGTGCACTGCCTGCCATGTTGATGTTCTCCCTGTGACATGTTGTTTATCACAATGCAGACTCTTATTATATATTTAAAGGACCTTTGAAATGATTATGAGCTTTTGGCCCACGAGCCCCCGAGTAGAGGAAAACAAAAAAGAAGGAAGCGAGCGAGCATAAGGCAGAGCAGGGAGAGAGAGGGAAGGAGAACAGGAGGAGGGAGGGCGAGAGAACGTCTCCAGAGCAAAACAAAAGGAGAACAAACAAATGCATCTCTTTTAGAGAAACAAGATAATAGAAGAAGAGGAAGGAGAAGAAGCAGGAGCAGGAAGGAGGAGGGGGGGGGGTTGGTCCTTTGTTGTCGCTAGCTGTTGTCGGCGTCACTTTTAGCTTCCTCCTTTTTATTTTTTCATCGACACAAAATTTGAGACTCAAAAGGCGCCATTTGAAGTCGGAGGAAAAACACACAGAGCTAAGAGCGGGCTGAGCTCGGCGGAAGCTGGCGACGGCGGCATTTGAAGTGCTCGACTGCGTGAGATGCATTCAGGGCCTATATGCTTTGCAAAAATAATGAATTATACATAAACAAAGTGGGGAGAGGTGGGGCGTGATGATCAGAGCGGAGTGGAGGAGGTTGAAACCCGGGGAGGCAGGAGTGTGGATGATCAGGCCTGTTATTACATGGAGTGATGTTCCAGCTGATCACAACATCAGGCAGCAGGAGAGAAGATACACTTTCACCGACGTTCACCTCCATATCCAGAACCAACACAGTAGACTCCAGAGAAGGGTCCATTTATACCTCATTATTCTGGGGAATAAGACACTTTTCATGTGGGGTTTTAGTTTTTTTATTTATTGGGTATATATGCCTTTTTTCTTTTTGTTTTTTCTCATGCCGTCACACATTCTCTAACAATTGTCATAGATTCTTGTTTACTGTTATATCTTTTTGTCACTAATTTTTCAACACTTTTTTAACATTTATTTATCAATATTATGGGTATTTTAGAAATGTTGTATGAAACATTTATATACCAGTAGCTTTACTGTATTATTATTATATTTTAGGGTTTGTAACATTTTCAAAATCACAACACAATGAAGGCAGGGCTATAACCATGATTTAAATGTTACTTATATATTAATCCACCAAGAACCATTGCCCACCTCCATCAAGATTATTTCATTATTTAAATGTTAATGGCTTATTTTTTCTGCATGTTGCATGTAAATGAAACTGAAAGGTTTAAATATATTCCTATGAAAATCCTAAACTTGATGTATTTTGTCCTAAAAAACAGTTGGGTTCTATTATGTATCATGTATGTCACATTATTGTCAGATGTCTTCTGAATCCAAATACAAGCTTGGTTATGAACAGAAGACCATATTGGTGAGGATTACTCATCATTATGGAGTATAGTAATACTTTTGAGTATATTGTTGTTGTTTGAATGTTGGACAAACACAAACATGATTTCAGTAAAGTTATGGCAGTTGCAAAAACCTTACTTTCCTTGATGTACAAATCTTCAAACTTCCGTGAGTGTACACAGAAATGTGGTAAAGCCACTAATTCACTTTGGTTTAGTGTTTTGTTTTCTGTACATCAGCAGCACTTGTCTTGCCTGACTGTCTCTGGGAACTTTAAGGAGGTAAATGCTTCTCTTCCATCGTCTTCTTCTTCATTTTTTGTTCTTCTTTCCTTCGGTGGCTGAACACAATAGCTCTCCGCCCGGCCTTGCCAATCCCACAATGCCTGGCGGTGGGTCTGGCAATAATTCAGGGCAGGACTAAACAGCTGGCTGCCTGACAGGAGAGCTGCCAAGAGCTGGCAACGAGCGGCAGGCTGCTAACCCTTTCACATTTTTAATTAGACCCACACAGCCATGTCTTTGAGCCATCGTAAATATACCGATGACATGCCGAGCATCATTTGTTCAGAAATATTCGCTTACAAAATGTTGGGCTCCAAGTCCTATTTTTTTTTCCCTTGCATCGAGTTTGCAAGAATATTCCAGAATATCTTCTAATGTGGGAGTTAGGCAGAGGAGATTTTGCTAAAGGTGATGAAAGATTGTCGCTCTATAATGAAATGGATTCATGTGACGAACAATAGGAACTAGACTCTTGCGCATCACTGGTTCACTGGTTCTCTCCCATAATAATGATCAGATCCCATTAACAGAATGAAATACTACACTGTCTAATACACTTTAGAAAACCTCCTGTTTTTCCACCAGAGCAACAGCTTTTACACCTGCACCATCCAACAGAAGCACCGACATACTGCCCGTCATCACATCATGTCAACACAAGGCTTTCCCTGACCTGGAGAGAGGACGTCGGACTCACTTGTACAGTTGGAAGCCTCTCCAGCTCCGCACGCCGTGGACACAGTGGTACCACGGGGGCCGGGAGTACGAAGGAGGTCCAGGAAACAATGGGAGCGAGGTGTTTACTGGAGCGAGGGCACCATGTGCAGGAGGGATTACCACAGCATTATGACTGCAAGACGCCTCACCATCTGGCCACACAGCGCAGAAAAGGCAGAGTGTAATGAATTTGCACAAAAAGAGGGCTGATGAAAAGGACACAATGTGGGATGGATGCTTTTGTCTGTCTGAGATGGAACAGGTGAGGTATGTGCGTTGGACACATTAGTGATGAATGTATTTGCTGTCCTTGAGCCTTCATTAGTAGATAGAAATGCTAGGCATATTTATTGCTGTCTTTATTTAGTTATATTGGTGAGTTGAAGACTTTAGTACAGATCAAGCTATCTCAGCAACAACTGACTCAACAGCATGACGAGCTCGCCATTCATCCTCTTACAGGTGTTCATGTCCCCAGAGGTTCATTTCTAATGGTTTTCCTGACTGACTTTTCTCTTTGTGTCACAGTCACGTTTTGGTTGTTTATAACTTTTCTGCCACTATCAGTACAAATGTCCCCACTTGAGAGTAATTGTACAACTTGAGTAACCAGGATGGAGATCCTGGACAGAACTCGTTCTACTAAGTTGGCTTTTCTTTGTTTAATTAAGCAAACCTATCGAGCGAACCACTTTTAACTGTAGAACACAGAAGAAGACTGTGACTTCTGCCTGTCTTACATGCTATAATGTTTATAGGATATACATTTAAAAAAACAAATGACCTTAGATGAACGGCAAGCATAGGACATGGTCTATTTGGAATCTACCTTGAAAATGTATTTTACTGAAGCAAAGAGAAAGTCCAAAAAGACATATATGTGTATGTGTTTGAAACGCTGAACCAGTTTCAAACCAGCTTGAAGACAGAAGTGCAATAAGCACTATATACTAAATGAAGTGGTTCCCATCCCTGGATTACAAATCCAGAAGATCTCCTTGAGCAACACTTTTTATTCCCTGACAATGTCAAATGATGTCAGATCTACATACAATTTGAATAATCATGATCCTAAGAGGATTAATCATAATGTTTTTTGGTGACTTTCTTTCCAGTGACTATAGATATGTTCTCTTTCTTCTGTCTCTTCCGCTGCTAAATGCTCCACTGTGTGCACCGGCTAGTCTCCAACGGTCTCTGTCTGCTGTCTGCTGCTGAGCAGGTAGTGTACGGTGAGAGTTTTATGAGGTTTAGCTGAAAACAGTTGTGGCTGGAAACAAGGTTGATGCGAGCAGAGCTTGCAGGCTAGAAACTGAAACAGTAAGCTGAAATTGGACAAAAGGGTCTACTGTTCATTATTTCCTCTAGGTTTCTCACAAATAATAATAATAATCATTGGTCATACAGAAATATTGACAGTGCAGCAAATGGAGAAGCTTTTTGTTCGTACAAATGTTCTTAATGATGGGGTCGAGACAATGCATGATAGCTTTGTATGACGTCATTGTCACTACAATAAATAAACATGGAACAACAAATCCATTATTAACACTTTGACTACTTGACATTTATGATTTTTTTATACATTTATGACCCAGCAGGCAGTAGTATCATGCATATTTACCTAATCCGCATCAAAGCTTGTTGATGTCATCGACACGTTTTCCAATTAGGGAGCTTAGAGAAGAGCTGTGATTGGACAGTCAGACTCTTCTTCAAGGTTAGGACAACATATAGTGAAGGTGGTGTGACAGTATGCACATATATCATGTGCATAGTTGTTTAAACTACTCATTTTTGAACACAATACCTGTAACTGTGTAGTTTTGTAGTATCAAACAAGTCTTCTGGCCTCCCCCTCTTTGCTTCTGTGCATGAGTATTGATTTTCAGCTGATCGGAGAAAAGGAAAGCTGACTACAAAACATGTTGGACCCCTCACAGAATCTGTCCTCTCTCTTTTGAACCAACCCAGTCACCAGCAGAAAAGTTGGCATACAACGTTCCTGCAAACCATGGGATTCGTTGGATGTCAACATTTCATAAATATGTTGTACATGAACCTTGAATCACACATGCAGTAACGCAACAAAACTACTTGGTAGAAATAGTTTTTAAAAAAGTAAATTGGATTCAATTCAATTCAGTTTATTCTTTATAGCCCAGAATCACAAATTACAAATTTACATCAGAGGGCTTTACAATCTGTACACATACGACATCCCTGACCTTTGACCTCACATCGGAAGAAAAAAACCTTCAGGAGAGCAACAGAGGAGGATCCTTCTCCCCGGATGGACAGATGCAATAGATGTCATGTGTACAGATGAACAGAGTTACAAAGTTACATAAACACATTACATGAATATGACAATGTATGAATGGAACTCCAAGAGAGAGGGGGGGGCATCAGCAGGGCCATGGCAGGAGACAGGGCCACAGAGGCAGGAGGCCGGCTCACCAGGCAGGACGTATCGTGAAAGAGGCCGGACCAATGAGGCCAGGCCTTTGAGGCAGGAGGCACAGAGAAGGAGGCAGGGCCATTGGGAAGGAGGCCAGGTCTAGGGCAGAGGCTGGATGCAGGAAGCAGGGGCAAGGACCCAGGACCAGCTTCAGACACAGCCAGGTCCAATGGACCCGATGAGACTTGAAGTCACAAAGGGGAGGAAGTAGAGTTAGTAATGTGCAATGGAGAGATGTAAATAGATAGGAGATAGGTGCTCAGTGTATCCTAACACATTCAGTGTATCCTAAAACATCCCCCAGCAGCCTATAAGCCTATAGCAGCATATCTAGGGGCTGGACAAACCTGATTCCACTTTTAAAGAGGAAAGTCTTAAATCTACTCTTAAATGTGGTGACTGTGTCTGCCACAAAAATGTTTTTTGTTCATATAGTAACGTAGCTTGTGTCAATAAATAACGACTACCCTTAGGTAGGGTTGCAAAGGGGCGGAAAGTTAGTTTCCGGAAAGTTTCCAAAGGAATTTTAGCTCGTGAATTTTGAGAACAAAAAAATGTGCCCAGGTTTTTTTGCAAAAGCATATAACAGGGAACTTAAGTGTAGTTGAGAACAAGATTATGCACGCCGAGCTCAGCTGGACCCTGAATGCAACTGGTTGGGAACATTGTCTGCCAGAAACATAAACGTAAACATAAAACGTTTTGTTGTTTTTGAACGTCTTTGTCATCAATGTTGTCTGAACGTTTCAGCCCTATGCCTGGCAAGTGTGAGAGCGCCGAGTTGCGTAGAGGCCAAGAGCGGTATTGCAGACAGATAGAGATTTGAATTATAGCTCCCAACATATTGAAAAAAATAACTAGTTCATTTTTTTGGAGCTGTGAACTTAGTTAAACATTTTGAATTATGAACTATGAACTGAACTAGTTCATGTAGAAAGTGAACTTTCCCAACACTGTTTGTCATTACCTAGCATATTGATTACTTGGTAAACTGAAGCCATGTTCATTTTAATACCAAGTTTATTTGTATACAGTAGACTAACTTTTTACAGCAGTGAGGAGGACGTTGATGAGGTCCAGGAAGAAAGCAATTAGATTCAGGGAAAAACACTAAAAAAAGGAATGTGGGTTGGGGGGTGGTGATCATAGGGAATACACCTTTTTTATTCAACTTTCATGATTTTGTTCGAAGAATAAAGTTCTACTCACAAAATGTCAAAAAAGTCAAAAATGTCATTTTTAAAAGTTGTATTATAAATGTTTGCATGCACGTCTGCTTATGACAAGGTACATATAGTTAAATTACCCCAACATTTTCAGTTTATTCCTGTTAATTCCCGTTAATTCCCGTATATTCCCATTTATTCTCGTTTATTCCTGTTAATTCCCGTGAAAAGTTTCCAACTTTGAATATTCCCGGAATTTTGCAACTCTGCCCTTAGGACAGTCTTACCTTACATTATGTAACAGGTATATCAACCAAATGTAACAACCATAAAGTCAATGTTTACTCTTCACATGGGACACAACGAGACGACTGTTAGACGTTCTCACTTTTTATCCTTGTTATTGTACCATGACACTTTCTTCTACACTCCCTGGATATTCTTCATCACTTGCTCTACTTGACCGACAAAGAAAAAAAACTAAGAAATGGCAACTAGGCTGCTTACACGTTAAAGCAGCCCAGACATTAATTATCTGTGTGTGTGTGTGTGTGTTGTGACAGGGCCAAAGGTCTTGGCATGCCAGTGCAGTGTGTGACACATGGAGGCAGTATGGGATGGTGAATGGTCATGTCCAGCTGGGATCACATCTGGGCTGCAGGGGAAGTGACAAAGGCAAGGCTGAACACAAAGGACTTCTGGCCGGCTCTAAAGAGACTGGACGTGTGTGTTTGAGTGTATCATAAATATAGTCTGAACTGATATTAAAGCAGTGGTCTCCAACCATGTGCCATCCAGAGTCAAGCGTCTGGTCCTCCAACGTGGTTGAAGATGTGTTAAATTGTGAGATTGGCTGCTGCAGCGTTTGCCTTGTGCTTCATTGGTTGAAATAAACAGGGAACTACTGCACATTATGCAGGAGCTGTGCATGTTTGAATCACTGCCTGCAGACGAGCATGGACACAGTGTTAGTGATATCCACATTACACTACAGTACAGTTGTCTAATGAGACATTTTACAGGTGCAACATAAGGGACTCGGAGTATTTCAATTGTCTCTCAATGTCTCTTACACAGGAACAGCAAGCCGGCGGCTCACGGCTAAGGGTGCTAACAATGCTAACAGTGCTAACAACGCTAACAATGTTAACAGTGCTAACAACGCTAACAGTGCTAACAACGCTAACAGTGTTAACAACACAAAAATGTGCAAACAATGCCAAAGGTACTAAGCGGTGAAGTCTATTGGACTACCCTGCACATTGAACAATGAAGCCTTAAGAGGTATCTCCTGCAATAAAAAGTGATGCTGAGGGCTCCTGACCAAACGTCCGTGCGTGACCCGTTTGAACTGAGAGCGTGTTGTACCTGTCTAGACTTCTGAAACCCATGATGCAACTTAAGCCACTGTCTTTGTTCCCAACATTAATGGAAGTCAGTTCTCCAGAAAAGCAGCGATCTTGTCACCTTTTCTCTCCAGTTGAGCACAGCGAGGCTACTGAACGCATACAACTTCTTCTGTGTGTGTGTGTGTGCTACATGCATTAGTTAAATTGATGAGACCATCTGCAGAGATCTGTCGTAGCCTCACAACAGGTGCCTGCCCATAGCATCACACAGACCAAAACACAAGTAATTACGTGCATACAATACAGCAACAGCTTCTACTGTTAAGCGTATATGTATTTGGAATTAAAATGTAAAAGGACTTAACATGCTATTTAGACATGACATTTTGCAGCATCCTTTACGTGTGCGGCACAGTATCAATGAATACAGACACATGTCAGAGTATGTTAGGCATGACGGACCAGAGTGTAGATCTCTAAACCGAGTTAGAGCTGCAAAGTCAAACTGTATCATCTTGCCTCAGAGGGATGTGCAGCTCTCTTTGATCCAGACCCAGTGGAACTAACGGCTTTGATTGACACATCGCGGTGCATTGCCGAGGTGGTCTATGATGTCAATGACAACTGTCCCTCTGAGGCCCTGTTGTGTGCATTTAGGTTTTTGTGCCCCCTCCCTCTGCTATTTCCAGCCACACCTCCCTGCAGATCTGTGCAGAGGAGGAGGGATGGTTGCAGGGCTGCAGCGGCCCAACACGAACAGGCCTGTGAGGCCTTTGGCATCAGGCCCAGATGGAGAGAGGAACCACTGGAGGCCCTGAGATGGAGCTTTGGGGAGGGAGGGTTGATGGAGCCTGAGATCAGACAGGCTTGAGGCAGGTGTTAAAATACTCACCCTGGTTCTTTTGGTGGCGATTGCTTCGCAAAAACAGTCAGTTTGCAGTCTGCTTCAATGGGAGTCGTACACACTGGCTTTGTTTCTATCAATCATCATCATGTTCTCCTGGCCAAGTGGTGGTGTCATGTCAACCCGAAGGCAGCTTTCTGACATACTCACCACAGTGCTCACACAAACACTCAAGTACATACTTGGTAACAAGCTGCAGCCAAGGTTCAGTGTCCAGGCTTGCACAGAAATGTAATCTAACCGCTGACTTCTGCCGAACTCTAGACCGAAACTCTTTGTTGCAGCCAGATCTCAGTAATCAACTTGATGCGTACAATGTTATCACAACCGATCGAAATAATGGTACAAACTATGAAAATAGGAGTTGTTTTTTTTGTGTCATTTCTATGAAATAACTTGTGTATACGTAATCCTATGTCTAATTAAAAGCATTCCTTCTGCATAGCATGGAAGTCTCAAAATCCCTCTCTGGACATGTATTCAGTGACAACCTTTTGGTCAATGCAGAGAGAGAGTGACCTCTGCCCTCAGGATCTCCCTCACAGTGCACCCTCATTATGCTCCAAAGAAACAGCAACATCCACTGCACTGGAAGACTGGTCACTTCTAACTGCATCATGATGATTAAGGAGTAATGACAACTTATAGCTACACCTCCAGTCCACTCCCAGTTCTCCCGATACTTCAAAGAGTCGGGGACGTCAGAAGGCATCTGTTCGGCTCAGGGGTCGCAGACAAGAAGTGACCTTGAGGTGACCTCAGGGATCATGTTTGCTGTTTCCTTTCAGCTGTCAGTCATATTGTGAAACATCCTGAGGAGGAGGAGGAGGAGGAGGAGGAGGAGGAGGAGGAGGAGGAGGAGGCAGGGCCTGTCTGCCCCCTATTAACTCAGTTAATATGTAACCTTTTTGTATTCTCTCGCTCTCCCGTTCCGACTGCTTCCTGCACATTTAAAAAATGTACAGTTTGGCTTTTATTGTAGAAGATACATACTTAGAATGAGTGAAGCAATGCATGCAGCTGTGTGTGTGTTTATAGTGTATATGTGACCCTCCCCTGCCCGATTAGAATCCAACCTCTGCCCTACAGAATATTCCTCTGTGTTAGTCCTGTTCAAACTTGAGTTTTAGCCCTAGGACACACACCTGGCTCCTCTTCACACACACACACACACACACACACACACACACATACACACACATACACACACACACACACACCTACACCCACCCCACACACAAACACACACACACCTACACACACACACACACACACACACACACACACAGGCATACGCACCTGGTCACTCCATCTCCCTCACCTCTCTGTCTCTCTTCCCTCTTCTTTTCCAGCCTCATTTCCTCGCCGTGTTAAGATGCTTATTTTCCATCTCTTGATCTGCAAGTCATCCTTAAATCTTTTAACACGGCTCTGGCCCCGCGGACTAATCGTATTCCATAAATATTAAAAAAGGGCGGAAATCCGCTGGAGGTTGCCTTATCTGGTGCCCCGACGATAATCATCTTAACCAGGACCATTATGATTTTAATTACCTGTCTTTGATTTCCTAACTCAGGAGCGTGATTATTCCTGGCCCCGCGGTACATTCCAGGTTAAAAGGGTCTCTGGGATTAGCTCCCCCTGATAATTGAGTCCATGTCAAAACGTTGATTTATCCATGGAGAGGTGTTCAGAGTTAAAATCTCACGATCCCTTGTCTTCAGCCAATCAGGGTACTGTTTCAGAGCTGATTCTGGAAGATGCCACTGGCTGCAGATGAGTTTCAACAGTCAGGATGACTGCAGTGCACCGCTCCTTATATTATTCTGCTTTCTTTAAACTTTGTAAAAGAGAGTCAGACTGGGAAGAACAGGCTTTTAACAAATGGGAGTCAGTTTAAAAGTACAATCTGAAAATACAGTCGAGAATAAAATGAGGTCAAATGACATCTGACAATCAATGTTGACAATGTTAGTTAAAAGTAAAAGTCACACTGTTCTATCTCACCCTCTGTATTCACTGCCTGTCCCTTTTTTAGTGACGCCTAACTTGTATTCAACGTGTATTCAAATCATTTGCTAAAATTATACACAACTTATTTATTTCATCTTTTTGTATGAGTTTGCGTCATTTGAGGTTTGAGTTAAAGAAACGTGTCTCAAACACTACAAACGTGGCAGCAAAATGTGTCTTTTACAACAATATATTTATACAATATTCCATTATTATTACACTAAATTGTGTTTTCAATGTTTATGTTTTTAAATTCAACTATATAAACCAAAGAAGATGCATATTTATGTGGGGATGGTTTGAATTGTATAAGAGGCCTGTACTGCGGAGTGAGTTCCACCAGCCGGACTAACTTCTGGGTATCTTCTGGGTATCTTCTGGGTATCTTCTGGGTATCTTCTAGTTATCTTCTGGGTGTCTTCTGACTATCTTTTGGCTATCTTCTGGGTGTCTTCTGACTATCTTTTGGCTATCTTCTGGCTATCCTCTGGTTATCTTCTGGCTATCTTCTGGATATCTTCTGGATATCTTTTGGGTGTCTTCTGACTATCTTCTAGTTATCTTCTGGGTGTCTTCTAACTATCTTCTGGCTATCTTCTGGCTATCTTCTGACTATCTTCTGGCTATCTTCTGGGTATCTTCTGGCTATCTTCTGGCTATTCTCTGGATATCTTTTGGGTGTCTTCTGACTATCTTCTAGTTATCTTCTGGCTATCTTCTGACTATCTTCTGGCTATCTTCTGGGTATCTTCTGGCTATCTTCTGGCTATTCTCTGGATATCTTCTGGCTATCTTCTGGATATCTTCTGGATATCTTTTGGGTGTCTTCTGACTATCTTCTAGTTATCTTCTGGGTGTCTTCTGGGTGTCTTCTGACTATCTTCTGGGTATCTTCTGGCTATCTTCTGGCTATCTTCTGGCTATCCTCTGGGTATCTTCTGGCTATCTTATGTCTATCTGGCGTAGCTGAGCCTAACAAGCGGGATCATGTGGAGCGCTTCAACAACAAAGCTCATCTACTCGATTTCTCAACCTGGCTGTGAGCGTTTACATAAAGGGCTGGTGTTTGCAACTTATGACGGATCATGAACGTGAAGTCTGCTGTCAGCAGAGCAGCACATACCAACAAAGAGGAAGACTATAACATGAGAAAATTACGAAGAAGTTAAACACATAATCCAGGTTAAAGGCAACAAGGTTGCATTTGCCACATGCGAGAAGGACAGCTGGGAACAAATATACACAGAATGTGTAAATGTGTAAATTATGAGACTCTTAACTGCCCCATCTAGAGCATGAGTGTAATTACATTCCTGTATTCCGTACATGTAAGCAATGTGTTGCTTACATGTATTCCTATAGAATTGAAGATATTATATTCACCCCCTTGGGGACATTATTGATTGTTTGACAATTTTAGCCTCATTCTTTTAGCTCCTACCCCTGTAGTGTGAAACAGACTTGGGGGCAAATGAAAAATAAATATAAAAATACAATTGTGAGCAGCCTTACATTTATATTGTATCATCCCCCATGATACATTAAAGCACCCAGAGCAGAGTAACGGAGGGGAATGCATACCGTCTGTGTATGGCACGGCTTTACTGCAGCACACAACTCAAGAAGCTGACATTCATAAGAGAATATATGATTTGAATATATGATAACACAATATATACTGATTTACTGTTATTGATCTTCTATAAATGTAATATGTATTGCATGTTAATACGGGTGCATGTTGAGTAAGGGAGGTAAAAAGTACAAATAAAAAGGACCACAGTGAAAATATTGTTTTTGTAAGAAGAGACACACTGGATTACAGCAACACATTTTGTGAGATACAATTTTGTTTTGAATTTTGGAAAAGATTACATCTATCTTTTTTCCATAAATGTTGACTTTTGGACTTTACAATGCGCTGCTGTTATTGGAAAAACCTGAAATATGAATACAATATTGTCAGATTGTCAGATTCGATCTACAACAGATTAATTCAATGGAACAAATGTGTATTTACAGTTAGATCTACTATTTTTTGCATTCAGTCAGTTTTAACTGTGTGGCTTTTAGCCTGGGTTATGACTTGAACATCTGTGATTGGTTAGTAGGCAGTGCTTTTGTACGAGCTCGACCATAACCTGAACAGGTTGGGTGTGCAGCGTAAGTAACTATAGTGATGTACACCGGTAACAAGTACATCACTAAGTCCCTCCTCTCTACCTCCTTCTGTTTCATGGATTGGAGTTCCATTCATACATTGTCATATTCATGTAATGTGTTTATGTAACTTTGTAAATGCTGTTCATTCTGTACACATGACATCTATTGCTTCTGTCCATCCGGGGAGAGGGATCCTCCTCTGTTGATCTCCTGAAGGTTTCTTCCCTTTTTTCCCTGTCAAAGGTTATTTTTGGGGAGTTTTTCCTGATTCGATGTGAGGTCCTGGGACAGGGATGTCGTATGTGTACAGATTGTAAAGCCCTCTGAGGCAAATTTGTAATTTGTGATATTGGGCTATACAAAATAAACTGAATTGAATTTAATTGAATTGAATTGAATTAACAAGTGAATCACCGTTTAAGGACTGAAACGGACATCATGGTATACAATCCTATCCTGAACACAGTGGGCAATACTTCCTCTTCCTCTCTCGTCTCCATCACCTTCTCTGTTTTTTTCTCTCGTGTCCTCATCTTGTCCCGTATCCCTTTCCTAAGCTGAGCTTTGATTGACAGTTGTTTCATTTTTGTCCTTCTCAGTGAAGAAAGTATAAACATGTAGACTATAAAGTCGTGAAAGTGAAACCTATTAGCCGGAACCCCTGACTCCTGTTTAATGTAGTGGACCACACCGGAGCTATCGGTCAGATGATGTCTGCCTGGGGATGAAGGGCTGTAAACTACAAGCCTTCCACTAGTAAATACATTTACCTGAATCAAGCGTCCTTTTTCCTCAAGTTATTAACATTGTCAAAGAACTAACCTGGTGAGTAAAGATTGTGGAGTGACGACAAGATCATTCACTGCATCACGTCGCCACACACTCACACACAAACAGGTGCACAAGCCATGACGGTGATCAGATGAGTTATCATCTTGGCGTTGTACGATATCTTTGCTGCACCAAAGCCACGTTTTCTTTAGTCAGAAAATACCGAGGCCTGAAACTTGGGGACTTCAAAGGTTTGGTACGACCATGCTGAACAGAAAAAAGGGCAGAAGACACGCTGCAGCAAAACCTTAAGAAGCACAGATAAAAGAGCCGATAGCGTCGCACCTCAGCAATACTACAAGGTCCCATTTAGTACTGGGTGTGAGTACCCATCCTTAACAATACATGTGTTTAATGAATCATACTGATAGTTATCATAATAGATTTCAGCTGACTGATTGAATTCCATTTTGCTTTGCTTTCATTTACACACACACACACACATACACACACACACACACACACACACCTGGTGGCTGTGTGGATGTGTGCTATGGTGGATAGGGAACTAATTTTGTTCTTTGCTGTAGGTCATCTGTGCTGCTGCTGCCAAAGCAGGGGAGAGGGAGCATGGAGCCCCGCAGACAGCCAAGCCTCATTGAGAATAAAGAGGAACATGTTCTCTGGAAAGCACTGATCTGGCTCTGTACACCCCCCCCACTCCCACACACTCCACCTCTTTATCTGCTTTGACATGGCAAGGAAGTGACAAAGTGGCTGGGGCTAACAAGAGAGCATAATTGATGTGATTGGAGTAAACCAACACATACAGTAGACAGAGCCATGTCGTACAGTGCATATGCGTTCACATGGGATCACTCACAGGGGCCACATATGGGCACACTCATGGGCCCAAAGGCACACACTGGCACAGGGTTTTAATAATCATGTCTGGAAAAATTAACTTTGAATTCTGAGGTTTTTTATGTTTGCCCACATGCTCAACAGGCCCCTTCCATTTTTACTGCCAGCTTGTTAAGTGTCTTCTGGCAGCGTGAGGTAAAGAGGAGAAGCCCATTCCAGCCGGTAGTCCTCCCCCAAAAAAACGCTCTTCAACAGCCAAACAGCCAATTACACATCAACCAATTCATCACTCTTGACAACATCATTATTAACATAAAGAAACTGGAGTTTCTGGAGTTAAATATAATAAATGTAATTGGACGAATGGTAAATGGACCGACCACTCAAAACTAATGTTAAATGGACCGACTGTTCTAAGCTTTAACACTCCGTGTCATTCACCCATTTACAGCCATTCATACACTGATGACAGGGCCTACCATGCAAGGTGCCACTAACCCCCATTCACACGCAGGTACAGCCTTTTGGAAGCAATCTGGGGTTAAATGTCTTGCCCAAGGACACATCGTCATAGACTGGAGGGGATGGAACCGCCAATCTTCCAATTAAAAGACAACGCGCTCCACCTGAGCCACAGCCACTCCAGGGAGGCAGGTCTCCAGTCCTCAGGGGACGAAAGCAGTCCCACCAAGTATCACTTGATGTCCAGTTAGAGTAACTGAGCTTTGTTAAAACCCACAGAGCAGATTTGTTGGTCATGTCTGCCAACAGGTCAAATATCAAACTAGTATCAAATATCAAATTCATACTGGTTTGTACGTTAAGTGACTTCATCTGGAGACATGGTAAATGTAGTATATCTAGCCTGTGATAAAAACTAGAGATTGTACGGACCAAAGAAAGCATCAGAGATGTTGTTGTGTCACTCTTATCCAACTGACTTAGGTTGATGAATATTAATGCCCATTTTAAGGTATACTTGTACATAAAATAAGATGCACAAGGTAAAAATGTTTCTTATGAGGCCAAAAGTGGAACTCTAATCCAATACACCTCTACTTTTGAAGATCCAAACATGGAATATGTCAATATGTGTGAAACACATGTTGTGTGATGGCAGCAGGCTTAAAGCAGCCTTCAGTTGACGTTTGTTAAACTTCTTGAACAAATTTAGTTTTGTTAAATTTTTGTATTCTCGCAAGTGTCATTGGGAATTAAATTAAATTCTTTAACTCAGTCGTGGAACTGCAGTCACCACCACAATGTTTTCCCTCTGTCTTAATGTGAACCTGAATGTCACCTGAATCATTTTTACACAACCACATTTGTGGGCCGTAACTAAATATAGACCATCTTCAGAAATATGCACGTGCATGTTGGCAATAGAAGTGTGGTTTTGCCCCAGCCATCCAGAAGAGTTAGCTTTAAACACTGAATTAAACTGTGACCAGCATCAAAAGGTCTGCTTGTTGCATGTTCAGCTGGCAGAATGTATACGCCAACAGCAAACTCAAGTTTGACATATTTCTAACAGGATCACGACCGTTTCAGAGCAACATGCGAGTGATCATGTTAACTGGTGACTTCCAGACCAATGCCTCCGTGGTTGCTCGTAGTGACAGCAGCTCCTTCAGTTTTACTTTAATACATTTTAAATACATATTCATCTCTGTTTATTATTTACTCCAACCATTTAGATAAGTGCTCACGTCTAGAGAGCCCATTTTTAATACTCCATGAAATCAAAACTGAGTCTATGTGATGGAATTGGATGTTCTGTACATGACCACGGTTAACGTATAAAGTGTGCTGCTCCTCGCTGGTGTTACATGCTTGGTTTCTCCACCAAATACATGTGTATATATATATATATATATATATGGCTATTAATACTGGACCACTTTTTTCTACCCACTCACGGATATCCCCCGGATCTGGAAAGAAAATGTGGGTAAGTTTCATTTGTGATCTTTGGTGATATGTCCTTCCGTAGCTTGACAAGCTAGTGCACACGTGACGTACGTCATGACTGACTGTACACTGTAAAAGGGCTCTTCTATAAGATGCTACTGCAGTGAAACCACTGTGGAAGCATGCATATACAGAACTGAACCTTAGAAATAACTTAGATTTTCCACTCACTTGACATTCTGAAGCACGTATGGCACGCCTCCCCAAAGACCCCTCACATTACACCCTAATGGCTGGTGTGCACACACACGGAACACACTTGCCAAACCAAATACACACAGCTGTCACGGTAAGACCCCATCCCAACTCGCACCACTTCTTCCTTGTGATTATGGAGAGCGTGTTGGCACGAGGCGCCGGCCTAATAGCCATTTAGCTGATTCCAGTGAGGAGATATTGGGGGAAAGTTGGTGGCAAAGTGCTTTCATGCTGACTGCCAGCGACGGAGAGACCCGGCTGCCTTCCATCTCCTGAATGAGAAGCAAATTATTCCAAATCATTTGGGAGCGAGAGGCAGAAGCAACCCCTTTTATTTTTTGGATGCATTAACAATGTTTTCAGTCACTTTGTTGGCGGCATCAAAAAGGTGGGCCCTGCCAAAGATTAGCTGGATAAATTGCCTAATTGATCCATTCACTTTTTAACTGATGCTTTATTAAGAGGCTCTGGAGTGAGGAGGAGAGGTGGGGAAAGGCTGGGGATTGTTGCTTTGGCTGCACACACACACACACACACACACACACACACACACACACACGCACACACACACGCACACACACACACGCACACGCATGCACACACACACACGCAAGCGCACACACACACGCACACACACACGCACACACACACACGCACACGCACGCACACACACACACACGCATGCACGCACACACACGCACACACACACACACGCACACACACACACACACACACTTATGATTCGAGTCCACAGCATCACAGCATGAGGAAGTATACTTTCCTTTAGTCTTTAGTGAGTTTATTGATAAATAAACACCAAAGCATACTTTTCTGTCATCCGTTAAGTTTCCAGGGTTTCTCGCTCTGGGTTATTCATGGAGATATTAACACACTTCATCATAATCAGCCTTCTTATCTGTTAGCATATTAAAATGCTTTAATCCATGCATAAATATTGGAGCGCTTACACTATTAAGGTGATGGATGGAGGATGTTCAGTGGGAACACCTTGCATTATAGAGTGACTGTGGAGCAGAGTCAAGTGATTGCACTGAGTTTGCTGTAGATTGTACACAAATATTTCAAACACATGTCTTTTGAGAGTTGTTCATGTATTGCATGTACAATGTCTTCTATGAAAATAGTATGTGCAAAATTGTGAATTAAATAATAACAAAATCCAGAAAAATAATTCCAGTGTGGACAAACCTTTAGGTGTAGAACTGTCTATGAAGCCTAAACATACATCAATAATATCTGCTACAGTTCAGATATCTTGCATTTCTTGCAAGAGTTGTTTTTGAATGTTCAGAAAGTTTTGAACATGA
The DNA here is from genome assembly GCF_009769545.1 of Cyclopterus lumpus. Classification (NCBI taxonomy): domain Eukaryota; kingdom Metazoa; phylum Chordata; class Actinopteri; order Perciformes; family Cyclopteridae; genus Cyclopterus; species Cyclopterus lumpus. The sequence goes on from NC_046987.1 coordinate 1,506,745, forward strand.
GCAGGAATCTTAGTGCCATGAATTGATACATAAAGATTGCAGGAAGTGAAGTGTTTGCAGCTACCCTGGGGGAGGACTCTGCTTGATAAGTGCCCCCCCCCCCCCCTGAAAGGACAGCTACACCTTTGCCCTCGTGGATGAAACCTTGTGTCTCTTTCTCTCAAAGCTACATGAAATAAGCTGACATTCCCTTCGTTTCAGTTGTTAAACTACCTCGATGTTGCATTAAAAACGTCTGCTTCAAGTTGGCTTTCTGACACATGTATTTACTCAAAAACACGCTTGGAGTTGGCAGGGATGTGAACATGACTTCCTGCTCTGTGGTAAAGCTGTGGTCGGCTGGTTGGTGACAGCAAGACTGGAAGCATTTTCAAAATGAAGCAAGTGTAGAGCAGAGCAGGAAGTGTTCCTGGTTTCCTTCCTATAACGCGACACTCACTTATGTTCCCTTCCCACAAAACCTCAGACAAAGACTGGTGCCATGTTTTTTGAATGCCCTCTCCTTGTACTTGTCCTCATCTCGTCTGTTACCTCCTGACAGGCGCGACACAATTACAGTTTGACAGGAATTTGCGGAATAAAGTGAAAGACATCAAATCGTCTCCCTACAATTTAGTCAATGTAGCAACAGCAGCCTTGTACAACGCCATATCTACTCTTTAAAGTTGCAAGGGAAGTAATTAGCTAAGTGTATCCTCAAAAATGTATCTGATGCCGTGTCAAAGTTTGTCTAATTCCTGTTATTTCTTCTACAAGAAAGGCACTTGTTACAGTCAGCATAATTAAGTTGATTGATGAAACAGGTATGTGAATATCAGAGAGATGAGAGCAAGCTGATTTGAACTCCCTCAAATACTGGAACTGTTGGAGCTGTATTCAGTGCTTTCTATCACTCAATATTGAGTCATTCTATGCGTTGTCTTTACATTGAGTCTTTGATGCTCAACCTGCCTCAATCCCACGTCAGAAAACCCAAGAGAAGGGGTGTGAACATGTTGCATTCAACTGGGGGCTTCATGTGGAGAGAAATAGTGATAGTGGCAGCGGACGTTTTGTAAATGAGAAGATATAAGCATCAAAGTTGTTTGTTGAAACAACTGATTTGTGCTGAATTGCATTCTGTGGAAAACAAATATCTCTGCCTGAACGACGTGAATGATTGTTAAAACAGAAGTTATGTCCTTTGAGTATCAATACCTTCAGTGCTCTCATCTTTCCTTTTCTTCGGCTCCTCCTCTGATTCTGGTAAGGGGCCTGGGTAAGTTCTTCATGTGAATACCCATCAAGTTATAGGCGGGGCTCACACAAGGCCAGGGGACATTCGAGGAGCCCTGCTAGAATGGGACCACCATGCGCTGCAGAACCAAGAGTGGGTTTGGACGGAGCTACAGCGTCTGCAGAGTTCTGCTGACTTGACATTGCTAAGCTGCTGGACTTGGCAGCAGATGAAGCCAGTCTCATTGGTTTACCCCCTCCGTCGAATTCCATGGTGACACTTGCCCCAATCTGGATCCCATTAGGAGCCTGGCCCACCAGGCTGTGAGCGAGCAGGGCCAGGGATTATGGATGGAGTCAGGATTGTGCTAGCGAGGCCCTGCCCCGACTAGCTTCTACTGGGTCAAACATCTGCTTCAACACTAGATGATTGCACACGTTATTCTTTCTCTTTGTCTCATGTTAATACTAATAGTCACATCTGATCTGGCCCCTTAGTTTCTTAGTTATTGTCTCCATCATTGTCACCTGTGTTCAACTCTGTGGCGTTGTGTTTTTCTTTGTTCGCAGTGGGGTTAACAGACTAAAAGAGCCGACCGCTGAAGCAACCCAAGAATTAGGAATGTTGGTGATCCACTGACTTTTTCTATAAATCCACTTGTATTGATAACAAGTGCTTTTGCTTCGCGCCTCATATTTTTCCGCTCCATACACCTCAGGTTTTTGAAGGAGCATGTTGATCACCTTGAGTTGAAAAAAAATTCCATTCAGAGCATAAAAGTGCACAAAGTTATTTGAATTTGTTCCCATTGCGGAGTCGGATTAATTGAGGGGTGGGCTATCTGTGGTGTGATTTTAGGGTGGCAGTGGCTCAGTGTGGAGAGCGGTGGTTAGGTTAGAGGTTCAATTCTCAAGTGTCCTTTAATGAAACACTGAGCCCCAAGAGGTTTCCACTGCTTCTAAATCCTTAGGATGGGTGGAATGCAGAGGTCAAATTGTATGTATGTAACTGTACGTATAAGACACATGAAATAAATGTTATTTGTCTTTACATAGGTAGGAACCATGATCTGAACAGAAAACAGCAAGCCTGGAGGCAAACTAGCGGTACTTGAGATTTCTGCTAAGTTGTTTTCATTAACTCAAAATCTAGTATGAACTATTAGGTAGCATACAAGTCATACTTGAAACTTGTGTTAAACTAATGTTAGCACTCTTTCGGTGGTTGCCCAGCAAGAATTTAAAGAATGGGCTGCAAGCTGCTCTTTTTTAAATTGTAGGCTTCAACTAAAAAAGGCAATGCAGTACTCCTTTCAAGCTGCAAAAACCACTCTCTCTGCACCGTGCCTGATCAGAGACCTGATAGCTATTGCTGCTAACACTGACTGATCTAGCTAAAAGTTTCAAAATGTAAGTGATAACTTGAAGTAACAAAAACAGACAGGCTTTCTAATGCTGGCTATATGTCCAATTAGTATTTTCTATCCACCAGCAATAGCAGAAAATAGATGTTGTTACTTTAATATTCTTCAACATATTAACATTCATGTTTGATAGTGTCTCCATCTGTGTCCCTACATGTGCTGCTCCGTCTATCTATTTGTTCTTTCAAGGACAAAGACCACAGCTTGCTCTCTCATCGGGCCACTGTATCCTCAGTGTGACTCAGGGCACACACCCGTAGTGAGTCACCAATCACTTTGTGTTGTTTTGGGGGAATGGGGATGGGAGGATTAAACGGATAGGGGGGAGGTCAAAGTCCATCCTCTCATCTGCCGTTCTGTCCCTCCGAGCTCTTATCTGTTACTGTCAGTGTCCACTGACTGACGTCTTCGCTCAGCGGTCAGGTCCTGGCAGCCATGCCGCAACAACACCACCTGATACACAACCAACACAACAACAACAAAATAAACAAGGGGACTCAACGATTCCCAAACCTATAGCCTCCCTATCAGCCATCCATTCTTCCATCCATCCGTCTATCCATCCACCCATATCTCCCTAAGCCTACCGGTTGACTTTGCTCTGGTCACTCTATACCACCAGCAAAAGTGACAGCTGCCCTTCTTTGTTTGGGAGGAAAGTCAGGCTAAACTCCAGGCTAAAGTCATCAGATGAGTCCAATTGATTGTGGCCTGCTTTTGTGACAAGCTGACTTCACAGGAGAGCAGTGAGGATTCAATACAATGAGTACTTTGCTAGAGGAGTGGGTCCCGACCTCTTTGTTTGACGTATCCCCACCGGCTGAGCAGATGAGCACAAATAGGCTACCCCACCCCATCATGTTCCAATTATGATTTTAGAAGGGATTATCAACTGGATCTTTGAAAAACTAATATTAATATTAACTAATATTTTTTCTGAAATTTAATGAAAATCAACTACTTATCTATTCGGCTATTAAGTAATAATATCAAAGTTGTTTACATTAATGTCAATAATGTGTGTCACATTGTCAGTATTTCAATTATTTTTCCAAACTTTTAAAGGTGTAAAATATGGCCATAATGTTCATTAATGTCCAAACACTATTAGCAGAATGTAGAGCAGCCTGATGGCATATCAAACAAGTTGAATGTATCGGGTCCTTGTATGTTTTGCTGGTTTGTTTATTGGATTAAATCCAAACTACAGAAACGTCCTCTGCTGGCCGTGAGGAGGACTGGCAGTGACTCCGGGAGAAGGACCTTCAGTTAGCAGTTAGCCGTAGCAACTTACGCTCAGCCAGTGAGTGCAAAGACCAGAGTGGGGAATCACATCGTGCTGTCACTGGGTTTAACCCGTGTGATCCCTGCAACACAAAGTTTGCTGATCCTGCAGGAAATTGTATATATATACTCCCATTCTTTCCTGGGTCCCCGGCCAGATTGTTGTTGTTTAGTCCTGTTGTTAATACCGGTCGTTAATACCGGTCGTTAATTCCTGTTGTTAATTCCTGTTGTTAGTTCCTGTAGACTCCCTTTGTACATCCTGTGTGTCACTTCGCCTTTCTACCTGAGTTCCATGTTTGACCTTTTTCTCAGTAAAAGGAGCTTTTTGTTTCACCGTACCTGGACTCCTGCCGGTTTCCTCTGCACCTGAGCTTTGCCCCACCACACCCTGTGACAGTGGCAAGTCTTTAGCTGGTACCGTACTGCATCACACCAATATGTAATTATATCTGACTATTTTCTTCCTTAACCCAAATATATGGATATGTCTCATCATGGCACCTATGCAGAATTACCCTTGGTTGGGAATTATTCAAGCATAAACCAGACCAGCATGGACTTGGCTCTATAATGAATTATACATTTAAAAGTTGTTCTAGTGGACAAAGAAAACTAATATAAGGGTCAGGGCTATAGTGAATGACCAAAAAGGTACTGATGTTGCAATCAGTGTTAATCCAGACAAGTAATAAGACTTGTCTCGTGGCCCCTGACCGGAGCAATTTAATGTTCTGGGACAACAGCAAACTGATGAGAACAGAGTGGGACTTCCATTGTGTATTCCTTTTCATATGTCAACATCCTGAGATGTGCTGAAGAGGACTTCAGAAGAGGGAAAGTGTTTACTAATCAGTGTATAGGTCAGCATGTAACAGAATATGTTGGCCAATGGGATGGGGCTGTGCTTTGATCAAGAGGGAGTATTCTGTTTGAACGAGTCATTTGGCTCCGGGCAGGAGAACTTCCTGGGGACAAAACAGCCCAGACTGGGCAGCTGTGGGGTTAATATAGTGATGTTTAAGGGAATTGGTTGATGCCCCAGACCAAGACTTTGCAAATTCTTTCATATCAAACAGACCACAGAAGACCGAAGACCCTCATTCGCTCTGATTCAATCCCAGAGATCCAACTGGGAAGACTGTTGCCGGTTCAGTGAATCTTAAAACTGATTGATCTTGGAGAACCGACTTTAGACCGTGGCTTGCCAATTCAACATGTACAATTGGAGCAAAGAGATCTCCTAATGCCCAAATGATTACATTTGCTGTTTTTGAACTCTGTCTAGTAGTTTCTGATTACATTTTTCAATTTGCAACTAAGAAATGAAGCCCAAATCCATCATGTCCAGCTCAGTCAGCGACTATACAGGAGGAGGCTAAAATGTCAATATTGCCTTTCTTACACATGTTGTTACTTGAATCACCTATTAAATTATCTGGAAATGAAACGATTCGTTTATTCAGGTGTCATAGTTTATTACCATGTACTTTCAAATGCCTGAATTCAAATATGAGTATTGGGGCCACTATTTAAAAAGGAAGAAAACACACACACACACTGATATTTTGTGAATTAAGTTATGTTTTTTTATTTAAGTAGCATGTTTAGAAAATTAATTAAACTGTAAGGTTTACATATTTACCACTTTACATATTAATAAAGCGATTGCATTAGAAAAATGTACACTACTATATGGATAAATAAAGCTGTTGTTTCAAGAAAGTGTCAGGACTCAGCCAGCCGGACTCCCTCCTCAGCCCGTTCACACAGTGACACCCGGTACCTCAGAGCGCTGCCAGGGAGCTACGGGCTTGGAGGCGGGGACAAGCCAGGGGCGCTCCAACTCACACCTGAAGCCACTCAGCTCGTCCCACGGCTGCAGCTCGTCAGCTCGTTGTATTCGGGGGGATAAAGATCAGGACTGTCTGTGCTGACGTTGCGAGTTCGTGCCATGATGTCTGTGGACTTTCCTCCTCGTGTCGTCACTGAACTTTCCCTTGTGTCTTTGCTGACTTTTTTTGTGTGGAGTATTTTCTTGTATTTTTTGGGGTTTGATGTTCGATCACCCGTGGACTAAGGGGACACTTTGAGTTTTTTGTGTTTCTTTTCTAAGCGACTTGTTGTGCTCAATAAACTACGCCGTGTGTTCGGCTAGAACTAAACCTTGCTGTTGTCGTGCGCTTGGGGTCAGAGACAAACCATAACAGAAAGAAGTCAACAATTTTGATATATTCAAACAATTATTTGAAAAAAAGAAAAAAGTGAGACTAATGGGACGTTCACACCAAACGCGTCGCGAATTAGTAGAGTCCCACGCAAAGTCAATGCACAGACGCGAATGGTTGCGAATGTCACCGGGCGCCCGCGATAGACACGAATGGTGTGTTGCGAAATTTTCGCCAGAGTTGAAATATTTCAACTTTGGCGAAACTCGTGAAGTTGCGAAAGCCAATCAGCGTTAAGATGCTCCGCCCGCCTGGCTGCTGCTCTAGTAGCACTGGAAGCGGAAGTTATCGATGCAATATTTAGGAAAATGTGTGATAATGTAATTTCAACATACAGAATGATTAGAAGAGAACAATATTTGTCAAACAGCTGACCCTCTTATCTTCCATGTACAACCCCCACCTCCCTATGACACGTCATGCCACTATCCAATGTCCAGCCTTGAAGTTCCCCACTTTTTCGTTCTTGTAGCTTAAGTTAAGTTTAAGCTATATGTAGTCAGAAAACAACTGGTATACGGTAGCCGTTATGTGTTATTAACAATGTAAAGATCATTACAATAAGCAACTCACCCAAAGCATGTTGTGGTCTTAAAACCGTTATCACTAGAGTAGACGGGGGAAGAAAGTGCTGAGTGTGGTCTTCTGTTGATGTGTTGAAGCACAACGTTTCCATTTGGTGCACTTGTTATGCCACATGGCCTTAATAAAAGTCTGGGATTCACATCCATTCCGCCCATGACCTGCAATAATGGGATTTATAGAAGCCTTAGAACCATGTCCAATTCAAAACCTCACCAAAACCACTAGGCCTTCCCCAGGACTCCAAAGTAGAATCTCGACTAGAAGTTCTGGCCACCATTGTTTTGCTTGCCAACATTTTTGTTTCCAGAGAGAACTGAATGTTCTGGGGGTTGTGTTTGCTGTGTTTGAGTCTCTGCTCTGCCTCCTGATGACATTAGTCCATTTGCAGAAGTAACTCTGCTGACCTTGCCCCCTGGACCCCAAACCAAGCGGAATTGAGAAGAAACCTCTTCAGGTTCTAGCCCTGCCTGTTTGAAGTGAAGGCTCTGGGTTGATTGTGTTGGTCACATGTAAATAGTATATAGCTATTGGGCTGTACTATTTCAGCTCTAATTTTAGCCGTTGGCTACATTCTATTTTTAAACACTCTTCAAAAGTTAGTTATCTAAAGGGTGTCACATTGTAGTTGGCTTATTGTGCAACTCAATGTTTTAGGCTCTTGGTGTGTGTGCTAATAGATTATGAATAAGAAAACAATTTGTTTCTAGTTAGGGGGAATTGTTCCTGTCTCTCTTTCTATCTTTCACTCTGACACACATGCACTCACTTTTATGTGGGAGGACCATTCTGACAAAAGAATATTGCCTAACTTCAAAACCAAGTACTCCTTATTAGATTCCCAACGCACATTTTTCTCTTCATGGAAATCTTCTTTTTTTTACACTGTGGATCTCTTGAGAGGACAAATGGGCCAGAGAAAAAAACAACACACACACACACACACACACACACACACACACACACACAATCCCAGTCTGTCCTATTAATAGGCGGCTCATTGAAATGCTGCAACAGTTTCTTGGCTGGGCTGGGGGCCTGACAGTGCTGGTCACCCCACACCAGACCTCACCTACACCGGGGGCTCACAGAGATCCGGGCTGATTGATTGGAGTGGCTTTCTGCTCATTCATTAGCCGCTGCTCGTATCTGACAAGGCCTGGCAGCTACCTTCATGTAGACAGCCCTTTTTCTGCGCCGTGGGGTCCCGGCCACGCTCACTTCAGCAGCTTATTAATGACATTTTAGACATTAATATTGCAGGGGATTAGGGATATCCTATCTCCTTTATTCTCCTGACAAACCCTTTACTGTTTTTACAGACTCTCTCTTTCTTTCTCTCTTCCATACTTGTCTTTTCTCATCTCAAGGAAATGCATTTAAATGTTTCACCCTTTTCCCCTCTTTTCTCTTTTTGTCTCTCTTCCAGTGTTATTTGGCCCCAAATGTATTTTACATTTCTTATGCTATCCTCTTTTCCTTTTCACCCGTCTAATTAACTTTTTGAATGATCTGTAATAATTCCAGGTGAAGCCAGCAAGGGGAAAGCGGCTGACCTGCAGATTTACGTCTGCAATTTCTTTTCTTTTTCATAACAAAAGTGGCATAGACAAACAATAATAAAAAAAGAATAACTGCTGTTTCTGTCCCTTAGTGTACTGAACCTTTGATTTATTGTGAAGAGGCATTCCTCACCATGAATACCTTGTTGGGGAATGGAATATATATATATATAAAACATTGTTATGGATTTTTTTAAAACATAATATGACATGATTACTAAATATTTGGGGGTAAAAAGAAAAGGTCCTGAAGCTTATGAACATATAGCAGTGCTTAGCATGTAAGGTTAGCATTATATGTAAATGTACTAATTAGCACTAAACACAACCTACAATTGAGGCTGATGGTATTGTCATTAGTTGTCGTCATAAATCAAGTATTTGTCAAATTCAAATGCTGATGTCATGGTATTGCTTGAGGAAAAGTCAGGTAATTACAGGCCTGTTCCAGGGCATCAAATACTAACGTTTAATCATGGCCCTCTTTGTCCACCCACACGGCACCCTTTAGCGCACTCCAATGTAAGGTAAGCAAACATAACTGGACTTTCACCCAGGTTACCGCTATTCATGTCTTGTTTGAAACTAAAAGTTCATTTTGTGGTTTCGTGAAGACATAAAGTACTTAAATTGCGTCATGTCAAATTACTTAGCCTAACATGCCTACTAAATGAATAAAGACTGATTTGAACCTAAACCACAATCTTTTGCTCAACCTAAACCAAGTACATGTGTCGTGACGCAGAGGGGTCCTTACCAAGCCTATATGTGACAAGGTGGAAATATAAATGGATTGGTGGTTACAAAAGTCAACAGGCTTCATCCACTGGAGATGATAAGAGTTGGTACAACAGTTTGTTGTACTGCATCAAATATTTTGTATTCAGCCTGGACCATTCTGGTGGACTAATTACCTGATTGACACTGCCATCTCTTGAGCCCCACCACCGGTGTGTTTACACATGTTATGGTCTGTAACAGTTAGCAAAGCGGAAGAAAAGGATTATCTTCTCTGGGCCACTCTGCAGCAAAAACTCTGACCCAAGGGACATTCCTTGGCAGGGGGCTTCCAACTTGGTTGCACATTCCGACATACACAATTACTGTCAGAAATGTAAGCACATTTTCTTTTAATTTTATTAAAAAAGCAGAAATTCTCAAATGTTAAATAACAGCGGTACAAGGACTTTGACATCTATTATTAATCAGACGGAAAAAAAGCTTTTGGTTCATCACAATGTTGGTTAGTTGTGGGTTTGGCAGTCCAAACTGGGGAGAAAAAGGGGGAAGAATCACAAAAGAAAAAAAAACGCTTTTCTTCCGGCCCTCAGTTCTGATGTGATGGTAACGCCCCTGGGAGCCCTTTTCCTCTTCATTTTTCCCTGTCCTCCTCCCATTGCCCTGGCCCGTGGGGCAGAGCTGCTGTATGATGGCATTTGGTAGCTTGGTGAAGTCAGTCAGCAGTGGCACGAGCTGTCTGAACCTACGGTTGTCTGCAGGGTGGGGGGAAAGCTGAGGGAAGGCCTTGGGACCCCAGAGAGCAGGAACAAGCCAAGGGTTTTCTGATGACATTTCTGATGCTGCAGGGAGAGAGAGGTGGTTATACAGCGGCCCTCTGAGGGGATATGGAGCTAAATCCATGACAATAGTTTTGTTCTTTTGAAAAAAGATTTGATTTGGAAAATTCAACAATGTATTTGAAATAAAAATAAGTGTATGAAAAGTTTTGTTGGTTTAAATATAATTTAGATTCAGTTATGTTTTTTTTTCGAATAAAATATTTTTTTTCATTTTTCAATAGCATATTTTATATTTGGAAACTTTCAATCTTTTTTTCGGGTTCAGATCTTTTTTTCACTTTCAGATTGTTTTTTTTCAGGTTCAGACTTTTGGCTGGGATGTGGCGTGGGGGGCGTGGTTTCAACTACAGGGGCGTGGTATCATGAGTGACAGCTTAACAAAGAAGGCTGACGACCTGCCTCAACTACGTTGCCTTCAAGAAACGTGGGTACTGCGAAAATGATGACTCACTCCTTTATATACAGCATATTCACGTGATTGGCAGTAGACACAATTGACGCCAGTGACACTGGCTCCAGCGGGCAGGTAAGACATTTAACGTTTTTTTGTATAGATACTAGAAACAATCAAATTAACTAGATTTATTAAATGCTACCTAGCACTATACTTAATTTCAGCTTTGGCAAAAAACACATTTCTATAAATCTAGTTAATGCTTTGTAACGTGTCCCTATTTTACAGTCGTCATTTTAATGTTTCTAGTATCTATACAAAAAACGTTAAATGTTTTACCTGCCCGCTGGAGCCAGCAGGCAGACCGGGTGGAGCAGACGCCATGGCAGAATCACGATGTGTTCAAGCTGGTGTGTGGAAGTGCGAAACGTCTGATATTATAGCGGAATTTTTGAACGCCACAACATGGCAAAGTGTATTGCTCTTTTACTGCGATTAAAGCCAAGTATGGTCTAGAACAGCTAGGTAAACATAATTGTGTCTACTGCCAATCACGTGAATATGCTGTATATAAAGGAGTGAGTCATCATTTTCGCAGTACCCACGTTTCTTGAAGGCAACGTAGTTGAGCCAGGTCGTCAGCCTTCTTTGTTAAGCTGTCACTCATGATACCACGCCCCTGTAGTTGAAACCACGCCCCCCACGCCACATCCCGGCCAAAAGTCTGAACCTGAAAAAAAACAATCTGAAAGTGAAAAAAAGATCTGAACCCGAAAAAAAAAAGATTGAAAGTTTCCAAATATAAAATATGCTACTGAAAAATGAAAAAAAATATTTTATTCGGAAAAAAAACATAACTGAATCTAAATTATATTTAAACCAACAAAACTTTTCATACACTTATATTTATTTCGAATACATTGTGGAATTTTTCAATGTTCAAGACCAAAACTTGAATTTTCAGGTTCAAATCTTTTTTTTCAAACTATTGGCATGGATTTAGCTCCATAAGGGGAGAGATCTGCTGCTGATGATACATAATTCCTGCTAATTTCATTTCTACTTGTCTTTATACAGTTACATGGAAAGTTCTGATACTGGTAAATACCGTCCAATTGGTTATTACTGAGTCATAAAGTCCTCTTGGCATGTGATGCTTTGGGCTTGACCCACATCGGCCAATGTCCTCTGTGTTTGATGTACTGTCAGGTGTGAAAAGGTCTATCATGCATGTTGATGGCGGTTCATTCTGGTGTAGCATTTACATGCAAGTCTTTCAACTTGTAAGCAGCTGTCACCTAACATTGATCAGTTGGCTGAGGTGTGTATGCACGACCTTCATGGTGTTTTACTTTCCTGAACATTATGATACATGTCTGATATGCTTCTCAAACATACTACATTAAATGCCTATTGGGATGTGAGAAGGGTCAAAATGTTAGAGTGTGGGGAACACTGTGGCTCAACACACCTATCTGTGTAGACACTGCCTATAGATGGTGGATAAGAGGTGGACATTTATTCATTTATTTATTTATTACGTTGGTAATAAATCAATTGAGACGTAGAGTCATTTGCTCATAGACTTCTATACAATCAGACATATTTTTACAACTGGAGAAGTGACCCCCTGATAGCCAGTAGAGAAAATGCAAGTTTAAGGCACAACCATTCACTTGTCAGGCCCGGAGGATAAAACAGGTGATGCTTTAGGGCGTAGCTATCTTCTGATTGGCAGGTCACTACCACAGCAATATGAAGTTTGGGAGTTGTCTGTGTCTTCAGTTCACCCTCACGTGTCACTTGGTTGCAAATGAACAAGATGGCGAAGGCAAAAACGCAACGGAATCTACTTCTCAGTTACATTGTTCACCTGCTGCACGGGACTGAGCGCGGCAACACTACATCGATACTGCACTTGTGTTTGGGTGATCGAACAGACATGAGTTTCCCCATTTGCACCCAGGGAGCGCTGGGTAAGACGCGCCTCATCTGTTCTCCCAGCCCTGTGCATAGCACCGCTATTACCACGCGAACCTGCTGCACCTCTCACCCAACGATTAGTGGCACTCATTCAGGTATTCATGCTTTTCATCACCATATGGAAACACTTCTCTTCATCCCACGACCCCCTTATTCCTCTAGCAGCCCCCGTCACACACACACACACACACACACACACACACCACCCTCCTTCTCAGCTACTCTTTATAGATTACTGGCATGGAGAGTTGAAACTGGCTTCAGATCTGTGCAGCTAACCCATGGTGGCTCTGTTATGCCTGCCTGTCTCTCTGCCCGCCTGTCTAACTGCCTGGCGCTCGGCAGGAGGCCCTGCAGTCTTTAATAAAAGTCATGAGAGAAAGGGAAGTAGGAAGAGACAGAAGAGGAGGTGGAGGAAGGACTGGAAATTTGGCAAGCAATTGCATGCAGATCGCTCGTACTACACAGGTTTATGTTCCTGACCAAAGGATGAGAACCATTCTACTTGTCTGCTGTGGCTTGTTACTTTAAGATTAGTGTCATTGTGTGAAGAAAGAATGATTAACGATTGACATATAGTTTGTCTGCCCATATATTCAGTAACAGAATACTTCATAACCCAGAAATCCCAGAAATCCTACAATGTGTTAGCACAGTCTAGTCTGTGGAGGTTTACGACAAAGGGACAAGTAGGGCAAAAAGTTCTAGTATTGATGACTTCAGCTTTTTCTTGCTCAATGTTTCTTTTGATGGATTTTTTCCTTTACAAGCACACAGTCAGAAAGACGATCAATATAAAGAAACAGAAAATAGCTCATATTTTCAAGACAATTCAATTCTGTCACCACCTCCTCCTTTCATACTTTGGTCAGCACACAGCAAAATACATACAGGATGGACACTGACATCGATTTATCCACAGAGGAAAGTGTACGGAAACACATCCGTTTAGAAAGACAAGTAGAAATCTTAACAACGTTGTGCGTGTCTCCATGAAAGCCCATTTCTGCTGTAGAAACAAAAATAGGGAAGTTAGTAATAATTGTAATAGAAATATGCATGGTAAGTCACACTAACGGACCACAAAAGTCCTAAAAACATTTTCTTTAAAACAATTACAAGCCACTACTACTTTTTAACTATACATTTGGACTTTTAAGGTGAAAACTATGAAGGATTAAATCTAGTTTTTGCCTTTTAGAGCCAACATTTCAGACAGAAGGTCATCTTATGGGCTTTCTCAGTCAGCATTAAGTTAAAAACAATAAGTGAACAAAGTTTACCCGAGCTAAATGGCACACAGAGGCACAAACTTTCATATTGTGCCGTTTTGTATTTTCACTTTGTATATGTTTGTGACTTACCATGAGTATTTGTGTCATTCTCAATATTCTGTTCATCTGTTGGTTTATTACAAAAACCAGCATCCATATACCATCTATACAAGTTTGTGTGTTTAGGCAGGTGGACTTTTACATACTGAAAAACTCTCTGTCTCTAGTGCGGTTTTAAACCCCAGCCTAATAAACGTGAAATAAAAACTGTATCTGCTCGCTTTCTTCATAAAATGTCTTGAGGGCAAACAGTGATAAAGTAGCGGGGTGGGCTTGTACCTCCAGCCCTATTAATTGGCTGGGCCGCTGGGGCCCTGGGGCCGAGCCTGTTACCTGTGTGAAGAGAGGCGATTAATGCGTCCCCTTTGACCGAGCCAGGCTCTCAGCCCGGCTCTGCCGAGACGCTCTCTAATTAATCCACTCTTACTGTTGTAATAGGCTCTTCCTCGGGGAGCGCTCGGCCTCGGCTATAAGCCCCCCAAATATGATTTCTCTCTTACATGGTAAACAACAGGCCCTCTCACGGGACGGCAAGAGATGAAGGAGGATGGATTTGAAGGATACAAGTAGAAGAGAGAAACAGTGGAGGGAATAATAGCCTGAATTTGTTCTACTGTAAGAAATGATGTCTGGCTGACAGTCATTGATGTTGATTACGGTTACATTTTTACACTCTGCGAAGATGTGGAAGTCACTTCACTGCACATATCACAACAAGTTTCTTTTTTACCTAAAGGGTCAAATGAAACAAAAGAAGCTAAAAGGCCTTTAACTACAGTGGGTTTGGACAGTCATGCAGTCCAATCATCAGTAAATATGGAATGGGATTGCTTTTATAGTGGTCATTGTTTTTTCCTTGAGGATTAATAGCCACCTTCATTAGCCTGTTTAGTGCTTGGCCATTCTACTACTGTATCATGACGTTCTGGTAGAGTAGAGAGCAGTAGAAGCTATGGATCATGTGACTTTTTTGAATTTGAGCAATAATAAATTGTTTTCTATTAAAAGGTTATTTTTGGGGAGTTTATCCTGATCCGATGTGAGGTCAAAGGTTAGGGATGTCGTATGTGTACAGATTGTAAAGAGCTTTGAGGGGTAATTTGTAATTTGTGATATTGGGCTATAAACTGAATTGAATTGAATTATTGTCACTGTAATGCTGGTTTAACAGCAGTTTAGAAGAGTGGTTTAGGTTGTGTTGAAGAGCAGGCTTACTACAGGTTTCTGTAGTAAAACCGACCTCAAGGTCACAGAATGACTTGTCAACTTTATTGCTTTTAGTGTCAAATCAGATCGGGTCCTGGTTAACTTTTTTTGAAATAACCAGGCCCTGTACTGGCTGACTTCTGCAGAAAGACTGATGGGTTTGATGAAAGATAATAATAATAATAATAATAATAATAATGCATTTAATTGATATAGCGTGAAGCTGATGGAGTGTGGTGGTGAAGCAGGTCGGTGAGGTAGGAGGGGGCCTGATTATGGAGGGCTTTGTGAGTGAGGAGAAGGATTTTGTATTGGCTCCGTGGGACGGGGAGCCAGTGGAGGCTCTGGAGAACAGGGGTGATGTGGTCGCGGGATCGGGAGTGGGTGAGCAGGAGAGCAGCAGAGTTCTGGATGTATTGGAGTTCATTTAGGATTTTGGATGATATGCCATAAAGAATACTCATGCAGTAGTCGATTCTGGAGGTGATGAAGGCGTGGATCAGAGGTTCAGCAGCAGATGAGGGGTGTGATGGGATTAGGCTAGGGACGGGCTGTTCTGGTGATTTGTTTGACATGATGTTCAAAGGAGAGGTTGCCGTCAACATGACTCCAAGGTTGTGGATGTGTGGGGAGGGAGACAGAGTAGAGTTGTCGTTGGTGAGGCAGAAGTTGTGACTGGTATTAGTCAGGGATTTGGGACCGATGATGATCATGCCAGACTTATCACAGTTGAGTTCAAGGAAGTTGGTTTGCATCCATGATTTAATGTCAATGAGGCAGTTGGTCCGAGTGGAGTGAGAAGCAGTGGTAATGGCCTTTTGTGGAGATGTAGAGCTGGACATCATCGGTGTATTATGTATTATTTCACTGACTCACTACTGCATGAATTTATTGACTGCTGAGTAGATGAATATCTATTTAGTCCAGCTAACAGATATTTCCAGTTCAGCATTAGCTAA
The DNA here is from genome assembly GCF_009769545.1 of Cyclopterus lumpus. Taxonomy (NCBI): domain Eukaryota; kingdom Metazoa; phylum Chordata; class Actinopteri; order Perciformes; family Cyclopteridae; genus Cyclopterus; species Cyclopterus lumpus. The sequence goes on from NC_046987.1 coordinate 1,522,496, forward strand.
CCAACAACTCGCTCATTGAGCATGCTCACTCAAAGTGGATTGGCCCCAGAGAAGAAGAGAAAATCTTCCAGCTGGTCTAGCAAAGTGAGCAAAACTGTGAGAGCTGAGTATCGTACATGTCCAAGAGATCTGGTAGTGGCAGATGACAGTAAGCCCGCCCTGAAGCATACCATTCTTTATGGTCTGTTTGACTCTACATAGACCATCAATTACTAAATGGAATTATGCTTGAGACTTGAAAATAGAGATTGAGATAGAGACCATCCCTGTTGGTCAGGAGAGAAAATGCAGCTTCAACACATGAAGCATAGACTTCTATACAACCAGAGGAGTCGCCCCCTGGTGGTCAGTAGAGAGAATGCAGCTTTAACACATGGCACATTGACTTCTATACAACCAGAGAAGTCGCCCCCTGATGGTCAATAGAGAGAATGCATGTTTTAAGATATGAAGCATAGACTTCTATGCAACCAGAGGAGTCGCCCCCTGGTGGTCAGTAGAGAGAATGCAGCTTTAACACATGAAGCATATACTTCTATTCAACCAGAGGAGTCGCCTCCTGGTGGTCAGTAGAGAGAATGCATGTTTTAAGACATGACGCATCGGCTTCACTTGGCAGAACCTGTGCTCCATCCACAAATAGCAACCGGGTCTAGATTCTCAAACATTCACCAAGTGGAACTACAGAGTGGCCGAAGGAAAGAGAGATGGAGACAGAAATGCGCAAACTACATTAGGCCTTCAACCATGAGGTCGTAACTCTCCCGCCCCCCCCGTAAGAATAACCTTTATAGACAACTATTTCAAGGTCAAGGAAAACAATGGAAACTGCAGTAAGTCCCCTGTCAGCAATCCCAAAGCCCCTTGTATCAAATTTCTGAGTTACAGATATACGCTTATGGCAAAGTTATAGCTTTCAGGCCTCAAAGGCCAACATCTAACCCTGATCATAATAACAACCTGACCCCTGACCTGCAAATAGTCCAGGATAAACTGACTAAACTGTAAGCCGTTGGATATTTTTCCTCATGTAACTGTTTCATGAGGTGATAATTGGTCCTCTCAAGGATAGATATATGAGAAAACAACACGCACACAAACACAGACACATGCTCCCACCCTCAGCCCCTCCTTTCCATCAGTGGAACTTTGGCAGTCTGACCCTGCAGCTCAGAGACCAGAGGTCTGCACTGTGTCAGCACTGAGGTGGCAAATCACACACACACACACATACACACAAACACACACACACACACACCTACACGCACACACACACTCACACACAGCTATGCACATATTAGCGGCTGCAGGCAGGCAGGAGGTGCTAAATGGCCTCAAATGGACTCAGTCAGCAGCTAATGATGCTAGCACATGTTTCACACCACAGAAGATCAGAGAGGAGAAGGCTCAGCGGCCGCCGTCCAAAAATGACTTCTAATGGAGTAAAGGTGGTTACACTGTAGTTCTGAGGCATCATGGGACCGTGCTGGAATAATTACACCTGTCTGAGGACATGTCGCTGACTGCAGATCATCCTTGAAGGGGAAACTGAGTTATCGTAGCAGCAACAGAATACATACAGATATCTTTCTTGACCTTGGTAACACCAGTTAAGAAAACAATCTCACTCTCGATCCCTTTAGTAGCTGTCGTGAAGCCCTAGATCAATATGGTTGTAGATTCATATGGGAATTTGCTCATCTGCCATCTCTATCACAACACATTCTCACCCCAATGAGTCAAATACTACAGCTCGGTCAGTGCTCATAAACTTCAAATCATGACGCTCTAGTCAGGGATGACGTGTTCGTTCAGGCTGTCCTCACAACGCGTTTGTAGCGATACCTACAGAATTAAATGTAATATCCCACAAAATCAATTCATATCTAATTCATGTAATCATGTACCAGGAAGACAGCAAAAACCCGCACACAAGGTAGAAGGTTAAAAAACAACATCAGGAGATCGTTGTTTGTGAGATGGGAAGTAACTTTTCATCAGACAAACCTTTTTATGATACCTTGGCTCGTTAAATGTCTTCAAAATTCACTTCTTTCTTCACAGGAAGTAGAAGCTGCTGTATTTGACACATTGGGAGTGAGAAGTGTTGGTCTCTGGTTGAGGTCTGGTCTGAGGCTACATCTAATTTGATTGTTCAAACATTTCTCACACACGTTATACTTAGACACTTTCTTTGGAGCTTTTGACCATATCATACCATCTTTTTCATCAGATGTTGTTATATATATATATATATATATATATATATATATATATATATATATATATATATATATATATATACACACACAATAGTGGTGTAATGTTAACAGTTACACAGTTTAACATTAACCATCAAAGTGGGAAATAAAGTTTTACCGACGATCGTTCAGTAAAATATGCGGTCAGGACATCATTTATGATTTTCTAGAAGCTGATCTCTGATAATGTTACATTATAAACAACTAATCTGTGTTTAAATTGACGGGAGGAGAGCTTGTTACGTTAGCTAATGGTTGTTACGTTAGCTAACGGCCAACAAACGAAGGTTCCGTTCAGTTACCTTATGATGCATTCAGCTTCTGTTCAGTAAAAATGAGGCCTGTATCATAACGTTCATAATGTTATTATGATGGGTTCCAATGTAATCTAGTAAAATGTAGAGTTTGTGAAAAACTTGAATAAATCCAGTTGGTTGAAGATGTTTTCACATGAAGATAAAATAGATATTACAGATACATTATGAGCTGTGTACACTAGCTCCAAACAGATTAGATTAAATCATTACTAGTAATGACGAGATTAGTTTGAATCAACAATATTATATATATATAAAAATAATAACATAACAATATTGTATTTCTTTTTAGATTTGAACTGGGTTAAAAATTACTATTACAAAGTAAAGGATACTATTTAGAATGTGGGGTTTACTGACTTCAGAACAGTTTCAGAACAAAGGGATCTGTATCTGCCATTATGGGTCATAAATGATTGGGACAAAAAAAAAAGATGTTTATATTTTCACCCTTTTTGCTTTTGTGCTAATTCGATCTGTGACTTCGATGCATGATATGATCTGAATTGTGAGTTTTATGATCCGTTGCTCCACTAATATATACATTAGAAATATCACGTGACCGGTAATATATGCATACTTGGACACATAATTCAATAAAGAAACATAATGTTTGACTTCTGCCTATCCCTGACCTTCATTCCCAGTGTTTAGTAAACCCAGTGTACAATGGATGCTGGATGTTATATTGGATTTCACAACTAGGCAGAATGAGATTTCCTCTTGAACTCCACTGCAAATGATAATACTGAAACTGGAAATGTGTGATATTCATTTCATGCATATTCAAAACTCACCTGCTAGGTATTTTGCAATAATAAGCACTAAGCTCCTTTTCTCTATAGGCCTTGCATACTGATGGTGTGTGTGTCGTGCCTGCTTTGTACAGAAACAGCTTGAATCCGGAGTCACATATACAGCTCACTAATGAGAAAACAATAGGGGAGCTGAGTCTCACGCCTTTTCTTCACGTATTTCCATATACTTTCTCCAGACTCTTCTCTTTTATTCCGCTTTCCTCCTGCAAATGTTCTCGCTACTCCGCTCACACTTCGTCCTCTGGTGTGTGTGTGTGTGTGTGTGTGTGTACGTGTGTGTGTGTGTGTGTGTGTGTGTGTGAGTGTGTGAGAGAGTGTGTTGTCCTAGGTGGGAGGTTTGGTGAGAATTCCCCTGAGGTCTGGTCGGGAGATGGTGACGCAGACACTCTCACCTATCAAAGCCTCAGGCAGGGGTCCCACACACCCATGTAACTGATATTATTTCTATTTGATGATTAAGCCACAAGGACAACTCTGGCCACAGCACCATTCTCTGCGTCAGGGAGGGGGATTTCCAAAGGTTGAGATGAGAAACCAAGTTACTGTTCTGTATTCTTCATTTAGTCTATGAATCAAGACACGGTTCCACTGTGGTGAATGATAACTAGACAATCCCTGTGACAATCTGGAACCAATACTGGGGAACACTTAGAGGAAAGTTGTCCTTATTTCTCATAATGAGAAGAATAATATCATATCATAGCTTTTTGTCCATGCAGCCCAGATTAAACTAAACTCAATTAAATGACTCTCTCACGGACCAACAGCCAACCTGCCCCACCACATCTCCCGGTATCTAAACAGGAGTTAAGTAGTAAAGGCCGAGTGTCTCATAGCGAGTTGTGCACTAGAAGAACATGGAGCAGGGCTTGCCTTCGGCTACCATATGAAAACAATAGTTTTGCTGGTGAAGCATTCTAGAGATGCTAGATCTGCCCTGGCAAGTGAAAAAGTATTTGAAAAGTTCCAAAGCTGCCTTATCTACATCATTGTTGAAATGTAACTATCAGTGGTGTCAGGAGTATTCATATCCAGCAATAACACACACAAAATATTCCATTACAGGTAAAACTCCTGCTTCCAAAGTATGTAAGTGTTATCAGCAACATGTGTGCATGTTTCAGCAGTAGCAGTGTCTGAACTTCAGTATTGTAAATGCTGCTCACTGTCATGGTTTAATGGGACACTGGAATAGAACCCGAGGAGAGCCACTGTAAATGTTATTAGTAACACCTGTGCTTTCCTTTCCCTTCTGACCAACTAGCTGCTGGGAAGATAAGACGGTTACCTCACACAGCGGTAGTTTGGTTACACAATCATCTCATTTACAACCATATGTGGGGTTTAAACCAGCAAACTTCTAATTCCTTCCCCATTCCTGCTCCTCCTCTGTGCCACCTCCATCCCCCCCAGCCATGAATGGCTGCCATTCTGCAGAGGATGAGGGCAGTCGTCGTGTAATCACCTGGGTCTGGGGCCGGAGGACAACTGCTGATGATGAATTGTTCATTTGTTCTGGCTGCGGCTGGGGAGAGAAACACAGACACAGAGCCTGAAAGAGAGAGAGCCCCAGGCCATTACCCAGACACAGCATATGCACCACCATTTTAACCCCCCCCCCCCTCCAGCTAGCCCCCCTCACTCCACGTTCTCACACATCACAGAGGCTGGAGAGACATGGATCGGCGACCCGCACCTCCACCCACCACTCCATCCTATTTTGATGTGCACAGCGAGGGTCACCAGGGGTCACGTCTGGGGGGGGGGAGGCTGGATGGAAACACAAAGTGGGGGAGTGGAGACAAGGGACTTGTAGCCTGAGGGTGAATCTTCTACACACACATGCAAACAGATGCAAACATGCATGCAGACACTATAGTGGGCTGGAAATATTTTGACACGCACAGCGCTACATGGACACAGAGCAGCCAACCCTAATGTTGGTAATGCATTTAAATTGTGCACATATGTACACAGACGGGAAGACATGAACACAAGCAAGCTGCTCCTCACTAGAATAGGAACACAGGTGCGTGCACACATAAGCACGTGGTAGACTTGCATAAAGATGTTTTTCCCCGTTTATGTAACCTTTAAACCCCTTGAATACAGATTTACCATTTTGTTTCCCCTTAAGTGGTTAACATTGTCTTATTATTATATAAATATGTAGATTACAGATTGTGTTATTTTTGAGTCAAGTGAAGACTGGAAAGGCTGCATTCATGCAACTATACTATGTGATTTGTGCATCATGGTCACTTTAAAATCTCTGTTTTGGTTTGAAAAGAAGGTCTTTGGGTTAATACTTAAAGCCTGGCAGCACAGCATGGGTTAGCACTTTGGAAGAGGTCAATGACAGACACAGACCTACCTGCCGTCCATGTGCACAGCCTGCCTTTACACTTATTGAGTCTGGCACAAGCTGCTAGCTTGACAGCTGTTGGTCATAATGATAGTTTTGGGGGAGTGGCTTTGGAGGGAGGACTGACGTGATGAGTTGTGAGTGTTGCACACTTGGTGACATCCATAGATTTAGTGACTTTTGGAGCTACTGTTATTGAAAAAGAGTTGGCACCATTGAGCTGGGTTTTTAGGTTAAATCTATTTTAAATCTTTTACATGTAGCGCACACTTGCAGGTTCCTCCAATGTTTCACTTGAACATTGTCGGAAAGTGAAGTTCTGTACGGGAGACAAACCGATTACCCACATGAGTGTCACACCCATCCTCCACTCTGACTTCAACACGTTTCCACCACGCGACGTAAAGGGTACACTACTTCCTGGATTGGCCCTGAACAATGGCACTGGATGTACAATGCACTGTCCAATATGGACCTAATTCCTAGGTCTAGTATGCTGAAAAGGGAGGTTTTCAAAAGGAAACAACAATCAAAGGCCTTTATATACCACTAAAGGTAAATGGAAAATGGGCTTTTTTTGTAATATGGGGGAAAACACTCAAAAGTGACCACTGGGAATAGTTAAATGGCTGAATGACACAGGAGACTGTCACAGACTGTTGTAGACCGTTCACCTTGGAGTTGAGACGATCAGCGGTCACAAATCAATCGCCTTCATATCACAAACTATTGATTGATATCTCTTTGATTGTCGGAGGCCTAATGTCCTATGAGAACAATAAAAGCCTCCAAATTGGCGTGGTAGTAAAAAAGAGACGTTGGGCAAGGACATTTTGGAGACAGCATGATCTGTGGCAGGATGAAGGTGGGCGGACATTAGCAATATTAGTATGTATCGAGGAAGAGGCCCCTGGCTGTATCAAGCAGGATTTATTAACACAGATTGATCCAGGTGTCTTTGAACATGACTTTCCCCCCACCGGGCCCCTCCAGATGGATGCTAATCCCTCTGCTGTGCAGAGAAGATTCAACAATCAGTTCATTTTCACTGGGGGTCATTTACACTGTAAGCTTCCTTTAAAATCATGCTCTGCACTCAGGGTCATTTTATGTAACAGTGCAAAGTTAAAGAGCGGATATATCTGCCTTGATTGAATTCATAATAAATGGCTGCTGGATTTAAAGTTCATTATCATTGTTTTTGTACCTCTTACTTCTTTTGCAACATCATATTCTTCTTCTTTCTTTCTTTAGTTTAGGAGTTGGTTTTAGCCTGAAGGTGTTTTTCTGAATATAGCCACAGCAAATTATAAATAATGACTGGCAGAGCAAGTTATTGAAAGATGTAAACATAGATAAAAAGATAAGAAAAAATAAAAAGATGGGATACATTTCAGCCCTCAATGGAGTTAGAGCAGACTAAAGACTACTTTGCCAAAAAACGCTACCAAATGTAGTGTCATCAACACAAACGCCTGTATGTAAGGCTCCTCCTAAACATTGTGCTTCTCAATGCATGAAGCTAGAATCTTTCAGAAAACCTTCAGGAATACAAACATATTTTTGATCCCATCAGTAGTTTCCCATTGTCTGTCATCATTTTAGAGCATTTTTAAAAGTTCTCAAATTATCAGAAGGGACTTACTTAGTCACTTTCAACTGACAATAGAGACCGTTCTGGTGGTAAACAGAGCCGCCCATTGGAGAAGCACAACAAGGCCGATACTGATGGCATTATCCATAAGGCGCACAAAGCAAAAGGAGCTGGCACATATGTGCAAACAAAGAAGTTAATTAGTGGCTTTTAGCATAATTCATAGGTCACGTTTTCCTTTGAAATATCATTCATCATTTAATGACCATTGACATGTTGGCATGATCCGAGATGGCTGAGCTCGCTCTACCATCTGCAGCTTGTCTTAATTAGGAAATCCAGGACAAAAAGAGGTCAGTCGGAGCAAGCGTGCTGACAGATAACCAGGAAGTGGCTCTAATGGCTGCTTATTTGACCTCTGACCTCTCACATCAATGCTTAAGGGTCATGTTCAAGTTTCATGAGGTATGCATTGGTTGTTATGGAGATGAGTCGCTAACAAGCAAAGCTCTGGGTTACGACCCCCAGTCCACTAATGATGACCTCATATGGCTGCAGTATTTATCAGCCCGAACAATAGACATGTCACTATGGTTTCACATGAATATTTCAACATTGGCCCTGGGTAAGGAATGACTGATTATCCTGTCTGAGCACTACAATGACTGTAGATAAGGAGCACACCATGGGAAAACACATATTCACATACAGTCACAATATTATTTATTCTCCCAGGTCAGTGCCATAAATAATAAATTCTACATCTGACAGTTAGAATTGTTAGTTGTGTATGCTTAAATAACTCCACCTGCTCTAATCTGGTTTTGGTTTTATTTATTTGCTTCATCCTATCATTACTTGCTGCTTATGTAGCCACCATAGGGATCAATAAAGTTTAATATTTACAGTTAAAAGTTATAGATTCCTTTATTTCTTCCCCTCATATTTAAAAGAGATTAAGTGTCATAATTCTATGGGGTTGGAATTAGTGCTTGGGTCCATCTGAGGCTCAGTGGTCCTCAGAGTCATTACAGGGAAGATTAATTCCGTCCATATTTGCACATACAATTTGGCCATCCCAGTCCATTGACCCTGGCATGCTCCAGCCTACACGCCAGCATCTGTCTGAGGCCGCCCAATACACCACACAACACAGGAGGAAGAGTGTGTGTGCACTGGGAGTGGTACGCAGTCTGCATGGTGTCTGTCTGTGGAAGAAGCTGACGCTGTTGGTGAGGCAATAACACTAATGAAATTAAATGGTTGCCCATAAAGTCATGTATCATCTATGACTAATTGAAACAGTTACTCAACCAAAATTCTTCCCCTGATGTTGGAAACAGCAGTGTCTGAGCCAGGCTTTGAGTATAATAATAATATTGTGTTGTTGGATTTATATGTGTACATAATATGTTTTATTGTAATAAGTCAAAGCAACAAACTGCCATCAAATATTTAATCAGAGTAGCTGCTTGCCAGGGCTGGAGTACATGCAAAGGTATGAGTGCAAATTAAGGAGAGATATTGGACAGGGAACAACATAGTTCATAATCCTGTTGCTCTTGAGTGGGGTATTCTTAGTCTGAAGCCTGAGGGAAGAGGCTAAAGAAAACCTGGTCTAATAAAGACCTGAACCCTTGGAGAACCTGCTGGTCAAAGACAGCCGTCAGGGAGGTTGTGCACCAATCACCTTAATATAGCTGAGAAGTTTTTTGTCCCAGCTGTTCAGGTTACCAAGCCAAGAAATCCTGGTAAGAGTAACAACAGAGGAAATGAAAGACTCATAAAACAAAGACAGAAATGTCCAATCTAAAGTAAATGCATGAACGTCTTAAGGAAGAACAAGCGTGGATGCCCTCCTTACACACAGCATCAGAACGGGCAAACCTCAGGCTTGTATCGATCACTGTTCCGTGTTGTTCAAACCCAATGCCAGTTCCTTTGATGAAGGTCTGAGATGTTGGGGGAGATGAAATCTTAAAATCAATGATCAGTACCATGGCCTTACTGGTCATCCACCACCTGCCCATGTTCAGATTCACCATCATGGAGCAGGCTGATACTGAGCATGCTGGCTTCTTTAGTCGTTGGTGTAAATACTGTACAGCAATGGGGACGGGACACTGCCCTGAGGAGAGGAGCCATGTTCTGACAGAGAGCCATCCTCAGCCTCTGAGACATACATGCAGAAAGAAATAGTGTCGTCGATGCCTCTGGTTTGAAGTCATTCAGCTCCCTAGGGCCTCTGCTTTAACTTTCAATAATGTTATCCTTCAATAACTTTGGACAACTTCCCCAAGTTCATCTGCAAAATCATGGCTATCACATGTTAAGAGCTAAGACGTTGTCTCTGTCGTATCCTGCAACTAACTAGCTAGTTTTCAACTTTATGCTGATCTGTTATTTTCCTCTTCCGGTACTTTGCTGCTCCATACATTTTCCTAGAGCTTATTCTTCTATTGTAACTTGGCCCTCTTAATTTGCACTTTGACCTCTGTCCCCTCGCCTCCCCCTCACCTTTGTGATGAGACACCCTACCTCACCTTTGTGATGAGACACCCTATTGTTTATATTTAGGACAACTTTAAGAGGATTTGTGACCCATGGCGTGTTATTAGGGTATAACTTAATATGCTCACTGTAAGAGACAATTTTTTGTTGTTGTTTACCCTCCCACCACTAGGGGCGTAGGTCACTGTCAATTGAAACAGGCCGATATAATCAAGAGGAAAACTAAAGCCAGGTGTTGCTAGACTGACAGGAGCACACAGTTTTTTGACCGTGCGGAAGTAGACAGTGTTCGACAAGCGTAAGGTTTGATTTCTTTGTAGACAGTGTTCGACAAACATATGGTTTGATTTCTTTGTAGACAGTGTTCGACAAATATATGGTTTGATTTCTTTCATTGTTTTCTTTTGGGAAAGTACAACGGGTTTGGACATTTTGGTTTCCGTTACAAAGACCTACAACATTACAAATAAATAACATTTCAAACCAAAAACTGGACATAGTATCAGCTTATTGCACGCGTCAAGACTAAACCTGAAGGCAACCATAGTGACCACTCGTTGACGGGCAACGGGGTCACTACACTCACCATATGTGATATGATTGTATACAGTGTCAGTGAGTTCATTAATATCTATGGCAATACAGACACATGAGTACACACTGTAGACGTGAACCATGTCCCTCTAAAGACCATGATGGAGGCATCTCTGTACTTGTGTAGATAGTTTGTTTGCCTGTAACCTGTCAGTCATCTAAGCGACTGGACATTTGCATGGATTATAAAAGGATGAGCAATGCACAGCAGATTCTGACATTGTAATCGCAGATAGATCATCTGCCTCTCTTCCCTCGTTCCTTACCTTAGTCATTATGAACTGAGGTTAGAAACGGATAGCTTCATGAAGGGCAGAGAATAACCACATCAAATATCTCCATAATGGTTGCTTAGGCAGTCATTGATGGTCCGGTTAACATAGTAAAACAATGACCACAAACAAATTAAGGGGCCAAAAACACAGAAACTGCAAATACCCAAAGACCACCTTGATTTGTTCATCATATCAATTAAAAACTACATTGCAGGATTGAATAATGAAGTCCCTTTCTTTCCGGTGTGTGCACCAGGTGAACAGCTTGTAACTGGAATAAATGGGGCGCCATTTTGGAACCAAGATGTTCTTCTGATACATTCCATGATGGTTTTGTAGATTGAGTGTAAGAACCAGCAATCAGTGACAACTTTGTTTACAGTAATTGATACCCCAAAATGAATGTGGTATTGATATATTTATAAATAGCCAATTCCAGCTGGCGAAGGCAGGATGTACCCTGGACAGACTAACACAGAGATAGACAACCATTCACAGTCACTCACATCCACACCTATGAGCAATTTAGTGTCATCAATTATCCTGCATGTTTTTGGACAGTGGGAGGAAGCTGGAGAACCTGGAGAGAACAGTGCTAACCACTCATCTTGCATCCATGGTGGCCTTCAGTAATGTAAAAACATGAAAGGCTCTCTAGAGCCAGTGTTTGGTTTGTCCATTCTGAGGTGCCTTAGAAACTTGGTGGCTCATAGCGGACTCCGTGTAGAGGACCTGCTCTCTATGGAGATATGGTGGGCTTATTCTAAGTGAAAGCTAAACCAAAACAAAACAATTTATATTTTCAGGTAATATTCTGCAAATAGATCCCCCTTAATCCTACACGCTGGTCCTTTGTATAATATATCTAATAAACCATTTAAAAGCTCAATTAGCCACACTAGCAGCTGGCTGACGTGACCAGCTTACCTGTAATGTATGCATGCTTCCTTCAAGTTTCTTCTGCAACTTTAGCTACAATAAAAAGAGAATAATAAGAACTTTTTTTTTCAGAAAATGATGAAAACCAGGATCAGGTATTAATTCACCTCTCACTCCTAATCTGGATGGGAACGCAGGGCAGCCATGTTAATAACCGCAGACCAGCGAACACAGAGCACAGGAGGGAAAGAGGGGGGGAGGAGGGAAGCGGCTTGTGAGAAGAATAACATTTCCATGGCTGATCTGCCAGAGCAGTTGTCGGAGGTTAAGGTGAAGGCCAATCCAGCTGTAAGAGGGGCCAGGATTAAAGTCTTTGAGATATGGATCCAGGGGCTCTCCAGCTCTCAGTACCAGGGCTTAAGTATCATATCCGTGGACAGACGGATCAATACCTCTTGCCTTTCTTTCCCTCGATCTTCAAGGAGATTTTTTGACAGTGCTTTCATGGGGTCCTCTCCACATGCCCCTAATGACACGGTGGGAGCTATCGTTTAGGCGCCCGGGCTTCCATCCCAGCAGCTCTTGAGGGGATGCTGGAGTCAAGAGAGGTTGTAAGTCTTAAGTGTTCATATAGAACATGTTGCTAGGACAGAGGTCTTAGTATCAGGTTTCACATGCCATGAAGTGTACAGCACATAAGCACCCCACAAGTCATATGCTTTTAAAGAATCATAACAATCCCTATTATCTTTGTTGCGAGAATATGATGAAGTTTAAGATAAAATACATTTATTTTCAAATACACATTAAGCTGGAAGCTTAAGGATTGAGCTACTTCTCAAAATGACCTCACACTTGGACCAGTACATTAGTTTGCTGATATGTTGGGTCAGTATTGGCTTGCATCAGACCTTAAACACCTTCCACTCAAATCTACACCTGTAAAGATCAAACACCAAAGTGTGTGATTGGAATAAAGTAGTTTAACAGATAATTCACTAAAGGTCTGTCACAATACCTCATCTTCTTAAGCACGCGTGCATGCACAAATATAATGTGCACATTATACTGTATTCATCTTTTAAGTGGATCTGTTCTGAAGATTCTCCAAATTGGGTACGTGCCAACCGTCATCATCAGAAGTTTGAGTAGGTAATACATGGATAAGGATATATCTATATAGATGTAGCAACTTCATCATGCAGAAACCTGCGTCGGGTCTATTTGGAAAACGTTTTTAGAAGGCTTTGGAAAATACCTTGATCCTAAAACATATAACCACACTAATGTTAAGATTTGAATACATAAGGAACACCACTGGGATGCTAGAGAATGATACACAAACAAATATTTTTTTTTTTTTTTTAAAGTAGACAGTAGTCATACCAATTTGACAATTTACAAACCAGCCCAAAACAGTTTTCAGTGCTCAGAAGCTCAGAAAACTTTTAATATTTTGAACTAAATGTCAGATGTAAAGATTACAGGCACAAAGTATTGGCAAGCTGCAAAGGAAACTACAAAAATATAACCTAAGTAAGTTTTGGTCTCAAGTGAAAGGTCCAGAGAGTAGCATTTGGTTTGATTTGAGATGCCTGAACCCTGGATGAAGCAAACCCAGGATGAATTCTGCCACAACCTTTTGTAATGCCACAGGCCACCTCTGATCTGTGATTGGTAGCCGACATGAATCAAAATGATCGATTGACCCTTGGTAGCAACAGAAGCCTGTGGCCTGGAAACAACAGGGTTGGCGACCCCAACGTGTGGTGTGAAGTAGGTCAATGTGACAGCCCAGCAGACACTATCACAGCCAAAGGTGTGATGAGGTTTGGAGGTGAATATTACATCAAAGCCCCTGTCCTGTGCCCTCTAAACCGGGACAGGTTTGACAAACTAAAAACACTATTTACACGTCTTCATGACAAATTAATTATTGTAAAGTCCAAAAGGTATGGTAGCAGGCAGTCCTAACATGGGAATTTCACTGGAAAAACCCTCAGAAATTCCTGCGAGACCCTTTCTCACACACTGTCGTCCAGGCCTCATGAATGCAGGGACCTTCTCATGTTCTCCACAAACTGTAGTCGTCAGTATAAACAGCCAGTCAGACTCTGGCGCCCATACAGAGGTGGATTACAGCGATCCATGCAGTAAGCTCAGAGCACGCTGTGCCATGCACGCCTCCCCTACGGCCCGGTTTACACTGCTGCCGGCACGCTGCTCTAAATCCACTCTTTGGGGCACTCAGAGGGTGAAAACGTGACGCCCACCCCTTTAGAACTCCTGTTAAATCCCCCTTTCACCGGCTCCCATTTTCCAGAGGGGTCAGCGTTCAAATTTGATTTCATGCACTGCGCTGGCAATGCTAGCTGGCAGCGACTGGAAAAGACTGTGTGTTGAGGGAGAGATTATCCGACAGCAGAGAAAGCCAAGTTACGCTGACCTAATTGAAATCAAACGACCTCTCTGGGCAGCTCACAGAGCATGATTACAGCTCGGTCTTGGCCACCTCTGTTTGCCTAAAAACCGATGGCAAGTTTCTATTTAATCGACACCCAGCATGACCGATGAAGTCACTGGGGATGAATTGGGGCCACAGCTGAGAAAGAAAGCCATGAAAACAGCTGCTTTAAATAGATACAATTAGAGCAGGCTCTTTCTGCGACAGAGCATCACAATGCTTTCATTAGAGTGTCGGACTGAATTTCCAAAGATGGCCGCCAAGAGATTACTGCTGACACATTCCTGTAAACTGTAAAAGATGCATCGGGCCCCAGCTTTTCAGGGTTTTGCCAGTCCCGGTCTGGCAGCGAGCACCGAGGACAGCGGTGCCAGGAAAGCGATATGGCTGTCGCGGAGTGAGGGCTTCAAGCCAGATATACTGAAATGGAAAAGTCAACCTGTGTGTGTGTGTGTGTGTGTGTGTGTATCGGCTCCAAGAAATAAATAAGTAGAGAAGTGATTGACTAAACAAGAATGATCAAACTTTAGAATGCTTTTGATATGACTGCGATCCAATGGCTGTCTCACACACACACTCACCTCCCACTGTGCTGTCTCACCCTCTGAATCACCCGTCTGCCTTTAATTCATCACGCTCATCTTATAATTTCATCCGTACAAATGTGGAGTGGGCCAACGTTGTGCATCTCTGTTTCATCCTTCGTCAAGCCTTGAGTCAGATACCCCTAATAAAAAGATGAAAATAAATCATATGAGAGGAGAGGACTTTTTGGTTTTTCCCATTCCAAGACGAGAGTAAAACATGAGTGAATGTGAACTTCTGTTTAGTGTTGAATAGGGAGCTTTCATAAGGCTTTGAATAGATACACAATATAGAGAAAACTGACTACATTTAACCATTTCAAATCAAACCAGGCTCTGGACTGCCACACTTCTTCATACGCCGATTGAATGTTGTTCCCTTGAAAGAAATTAAAGTCTCATAAGACCTGTAACTCCTGCTTTGGTATCCAGTGAACCGCTTCCTGTGTTGTGGTTTTTAAAAAACAAGAGGGGAGATATTAAAACAATGAGTGTAGCCTGTCTGCCTGTTAGCGGAACTATAATTCAAGGCAGCTGTTCTGCCTCTGAGGTGCAGGCTGATGTATCAAAACCCAGTGGTTTTCATTTCAGCGCCAACCCATGTTAACTGAATGGAGCGTGTTTAGTGGAATTATGATACAGTAACAACAGCAGTGTTACCGTTCATGTTCAAAGCTGTTAGCTCTGATCCCAGTGACTGTCTGTGCAAATCGTGTCATTGGCATTCAAGTTTCTATTTCTACTACTATTAAAATACTACTATTTTACTATTAAAATGTGATGTATACTGTATTCTGTACATATTCTGTACATACAGTGTATTTTGTCATTGTAAAATGAATGGCTTGAAACTAACTCTTTGGTATGAATATTCTATTTCTATAATGGTAATATTTTCTTGATGTTCATGCTTTGAAGCAGAGAGCTAATATCTTACTTTGGACAATAGTTATACAAATATCTAATGACACAGTTAATCTAGATGGCAACATTGTAAATAATCTCAGTTATGGACTTCATTTTGCAGCATAAATGTCTTCTTTAATTTAAAAGGTCTATCATATGTCATCATCATGATATTGTTTTTCTTTACATTTGTTCCATCTCTGAAAGATCCAAAGATAGATATGTTTATGCATGGTATTAGCACATATCATCTTTTTTTTTTACAGAAACAAACTGGACTTTTGATATACAAATATATATATATATATATATATATATATATATATATATATATATATATATATATATATATATTGTTAAATAGGTGCACACGTATACTGGGGATGTGATGTGAAAGGATTAAAAAGCCATTTTTCATGTAATCTCAACTTTAAAGTTCTACACCTCTCCTCCAAAGCACAGTGAAGTCACAGTGAATGGTAATCCTGTCTCTCTGCAGACCACTCTGTGTTCTTCAAAGGGACCAACGGCCTCTAATTTCTTATTTGTAATTAATTTGAATATAATAAGTTAATTGAGTGCCAAGAGAGTGCTCTCAATTTTTTGAGCAGGCTTGCGAACTGATGTCTGTTGCATAATCGACAATGTGAATAACAATGTATTCACGTCTCAGACTCAAAAGGTTGAGGTGACACTGGTGTGGAGATGAAGAGATAAAGAGGCTCACAGGAAACTTTAAACAGTCTCTGCAAAAAACACAATCTGCAATATACGTGCTATCAAAATTGTCTTTACTACATGCTACAGTTCTATGCTGCTCTTAAAAGCTAAAGTTAAGTTGTTTATGTAACAGCATAACCATGCGGAACCATTATCTCATTATCTATCGAAAGGAATAGTTTAACATTTTGGAAAACACCTTACTACATATTCTCTCAAATTCCAATTTACTTAATAGCTCACCAACTAATTGTATCCTGTTTGCCACTGCGCCTACCTGTTGTTGGCCAAATAATAATTCCCCTAAAATAACACATTTCACATAATTGTGATAAGTAAGTGAGCTTAATGGTTTTTTTCGCTAACACTTTGTTTCATAGGCCAAACATTTGGTATTTTGTTTGACTTAGATTTCCAAATACAAGCCTCGAGCTTGGAAGGCTAATTGGAATAAGTTAAATTATGGACTTGGACTTGCATTTATGTTGCACCTTTAGTCTTCCGACCACCTGCCTATCAGGACCCTAAACTAATTCACATGTATGAACGGTTACACACCAATGGCACAGCCTTCGGGGAGCAATATGGGGTTTAGTGTCTTGATCAAGGACACTTTAACATGCGGAATAAAGGAGCGAAAGTTCAGACGACCCACTCGACATCTCAGCCACAGCCTCTGAGTTGTTGGACACAGACTTCCAGGTTCAACTTTGACCCACTCTACTTGGTAAGTAACTCTCTGGAAAGCATTTCTAGCCCATTAAAGTTGTTGAT
Source organism: Cyclopterus lumpus (assembly GCF_009769545.1). Lineage (NCBI taxonomy): Eukaryota > Metazoa > Chordata > Actinopteri > Perciformes > Cyclopteridae > Cyclopterus > Cyclopterus lumpus. The sequence goes on from NC_046987.1 coordinate 1,539,558, forward strand.
GTTCCCAGATCTTAGCAATGATCTGCAATGTTATCGTTGATGATAGAACCAATGGCAAGTGCTACAAACATATAAACTAAGTTGTAATGAACACAATAGTTTAAATGTATAACTATTGAGGTAAGCTAGCTAGCTAGCGGACCTTTAATGTTGTTGAATGGGACTCCTGATCCGATGTGAGGTCCTGGGACAGGGATGTCGTATGTGTACAGATTGTAAAGCCCTCTGAGGCAAATTTGTAATTTGTGATATTGGGCTGTACAAAATAAACTGAATTAAATTGAAATAAATAAATGTGGGTGAACTGTGACCCAGCTTGAGCCATTGAAGTATGGGGATGTGCACTTTTGGTACGAGCTTCCATTATTAGCATTTGGTTTATTTGGGCTACTGTCGATCCTTGAAATCAGGCTGCTTTTGGCACATCATTAATAAAGACTCTTACATGTTTCTGGAATCCGGGCAATCATTTTTGGCTTTCTGAAAACATAATGTCTTAAACCGTTACACCACAGCCTTCCGGGGAGTTAGTGTGGATACTGGGTGTGCTGGGCCATGTGGGCAATTAACTCACTTCAGCCCTGTTAAAAATATACATTAGAACTAAGATGGCCATTCACTCTGAAACCATGAGCAAGTGGATGAAGGTGGGTTCCTTTTTGCTTCTCCCCGGTAGAAGGAAGAGAGTCGGACATTACTGCCATGGCCAATGGAGAAGCTGTCCTGATGGCTGGTTTGTGGGAAAAAACAAAGTCAGTGGCGTATGGCAGCCATTATCTCCCTCTGTGATTAAAAGCAAGAGTCTGTCCCCCTGCCTCAATCCCCGGCCTCTGGCCAAGCCACCGACCACAGCTATTTCTCCTGCTCCCTGTGTACCATTTAATCATGTGTGCACTCTTGACTATTGTGGTTAGGCCAGTTTGGAGAGGGGATTGGACTGTGTCTTAAAATGAACCACAGAGATGTGTTCTGTTGTAGCATTAACCCAGTTCCTTTCTCAGCCTTGCTAAGCTTCTGGCGTTATTCCTCAGGACATCGGTCAAATTAGTCCCCCAAAAAACAGGAATGTAATGTTATTGAGTTACTTTTTTTTAACATGATGACAAACAGTACATTTTAACAACATTGATCAAACACATTTAAAACTCTATAGAACCGCTGACATGCATTGACACCTAACCTAACACTTAATGACATGCCAAATAATTGGATGGTTCTCCATAAAGAATGAGAAGCATTCGTTCAATAGATTGCCCTTATTAATCTTCAAACTCCACCTTGCTTTAACATTACCTTATCAATCAAATAAACAAATGATCAGAACGGTTGTAAACAAACTACCATGTGAGCCAAAACCTTTGCAAAGACAAAAGCATATTTTTCCTGTTGCAACGGAGGGATTATTAGTTATTTTACGGATTCACTAAATTTTCATTTGACCTTGAAACAAAGTGTGAGCTAGACTAAACTGTTTACAACCTGTAGGCTACTATTGTCATTAGCTTGATGAGTTGAACTGAAAATAGAACTCAAGGTGTTAAACCAGTCTACTAGCTAACCTGTAGTTTCGATCCCTAAAACAACTGTTCTGTCACAATATGGAGTCTTGGGTTTCAGAGGAGTTTTCTTTCTCTGAATTCAGATTACAGGCTGCGTACCATTTCTTTGAATAGACCTTTGTCTTTGGACAGATTTTGCTGGAACACAGTCAGAGTAACTGCGTGTGCTAAGGCCAGCAGAGGCTGAGCTGTTAGAGGCGTTGGAAGTGACATGTTCACACCTCTCCAAGCTCAGGAAATCCCCAAGAAATACAAACACACTGTACTGTACACTCTATCTCACACACACACACACGCACACACACACACACACACACACACTGACAATCAGAGTGTATGAGTCAAATCAAAATGTGTGTGTGTGCACCTGCAGCACATATTGTATATACAGTTAACCTTCAATCCCGCACAGGTTTATCATTCTGTGAGTAACCATACATTGTTTCTGTATTGTGATATGAATTGCACTTTATTTTCTTTTGCTATCTGTTCGTTACAGAATCATGGCCGTGACATGAAAGGGAGTGCACATTCAGCACACAGACAGATGAACCTGCGGCCTGAAGGGTTGAGGTAATAGTGCGATCGCTGTTTCTGTTACATAATCGTGTGTCTGTCTCTCCTCGATGCCGGTGGTGCTCTGCAAGCGCTCACACTGATGTGGTCTAGTTTTCCTGTGAAGCTTCGAGCCAAGGCCTGCCACCGCAAGACTCATGTTAACCCCTTCCTGTGTCACACAGAGCCCTCGATTTGAGATTTCTGGCTGAGCTGTGTTTGGAGGCTAAAGGTATATAGGTCAGCCTGCAGACTCTCAGACTCTGTTGCTTCGAGTGACTTTATCTGGAGAAAACTTTAGACATTGAAACAAGAAACACTTGGACTGACTATGCAAACAAATAAAGTATAGGAAAAAACTAAACTCTATTTTTTATTATCTTTTTTCTCCAAAATGAAAGTCTTGATATGGGTATGGACTCTATTGGAAAAGGTTCAGGGGACACTCGGTCAGAATTTGCAGTTGGGCCCTTTTTGCCCGTCATTCTCTTCATGATTCTGTTCATTGTGTAACAATACTGCCTGACAGAGGTGTGTATTAGTTTATGTTAATTTGATAAAAGACAACATTATTTCAGAATATATATAGATATATGATAAAAGTGTAAATAAATGAAAAAAATGAAAAATGAAAAAAAGTGACACTTCCTCTGTGATTTGATGTTAATGATTTAGAGAATAACTCTCAAAAATCAATTGGTACTTGTATGGCCACAGGAATCTTGTTTCCGCTGTAGTTTTCCGATTTGTCTGGCTGGTAACCGAGTATCCACCTCTCCAAAAATCTCTTAAATATAATTTTCAAGTAGTTTTTTATTGACCATGCTTTTAGCTTTTAGCTTGAACCTATGCAACATTTCTTGAGAAGCACCCAGAGTCATAAAATCAGTAAACTGATTAAATAATGTCAGTTACACAGCAATGTCTATCCAAAGTGTTCTAGCATTAGCTAATATTAGCGATCATACGCTACTCGTTATGTATTGAATTTTAGTATGGGTGTTTTTCTTTGCTAATGACAAAGAATGTTTTATCTCGTCTGAAAAGTTACATAGTGTAGTTTTAAGGCACCTGGCGGGCTATTTAGTAATGAAATCCTAAAAGCCTGTGCAGGGATTTTTTTCCATTAGATTGGGTTATTGCAGAAAACCAGTTCTGTGGCAAACACAAGTTTATTATATACAAAGTTTATGTCCAGCAAAATTATCTTCACAATAAACACAAAACCAATAACCCATTAAAATACCCATTGAATTCATTCCATTGAATTGACACATTCGATTTTTGGGGTTTAAGACTCATTACTGCAGCACTCTACTACTAACATTCACTGCTGTGTGGGTTTGCCAATGTGAACGCCTGATGTAACTTTGTTAGAATGTATTATCTTCGTGTTCTTGCCTTTCACTTGCCTCAGGTAAAGAAAACTCTTCAGTCTTTCTCCAGTCACAGAATAGCCACTTTTGACCGTAGTTTGATCAAAGCCGAAGCAAGTCTGACCTTCACGACCAGTAAATGAAGACTAGCTGAAGAGATGAAGAGGTGGACGGAAAGATATTGGCCCACATTCTGGGGGCCAAGGCTTTTTGATTGAGAAAATGCCATATGAGGGAGAACATCAGCGCCTTGTATCCACTAAAATAATAAGCTGACCTAACCGCCCCCTTTTTCGCTGTGCCTTTGAGCACTGGCCAACCATCTGAATCCACTCAGTCCCAAATGAGCAGCTTATTTTTCAAAGTGTCTCTCATTTGTGCTAGCTCGGCACCCCGACATGAGATGGGAGGGGAAAGAGGGGGAGAGCGAGATGGAGCGGAGAGCAGTAGTGTCATCATAGAGCATGTCAGATTATCCTGTCTGGCTTGGAAATCCTTAGATGGGTCAGATTTTCCCTGGTGGAAGGCTATGTGGTGGGAAAATGGGCAGAGAGCGTCTCTGTGGGACCTCTGTATCCACACTGCTGTAAAGAGGTGATACGTGATTTTATTGTCAGTACAGGCCCCTGGACAAAATGAGAGCCAAGGTTGGTGCACAAAGACAGCATTGCTTTCAGGGTTTAATGGGAAAGTTAAAGGAAAAAACATCAGTCTTATTTTGGTAGGTAAAGTTACTATGACAAACTTATTTATTTTTCAAGTTATTCTCAATGCTTGTCATGGGGTCTGATTCCCACCATGCACATTCACCAGAATCTCCTACAGCTCAGACTGCAGCATGGCCTCCAGCAGAGACCAGCCCCTCGCAGACAGAGATGGGAGGTGGTGAGCTGCGCACCGCGCTGGGAGCCCACACCGAGACCGCACTGCTGGACACCCCACGGACGTATCGCTGGGCCTGCTGGAGGAAAGGGAAGCGCAGGAGGAACTGAACCAGGACTGAGCAGGGCAGACCATGCAGTAAAATGAGAGGTGGTCGGAAGCCCAAAATGGAAATAAAGCCATCCTTTATATTGACATTAACATGAACGTATTCACCAACTCAGTTGGTGAGATTGGGGAATGCTTAACTAATTGAAAGAGAAAAGAAAGGCAAATGTACAATTATTACCCAAACTCTCCGTTCACAGTTTCTCTTCCTCCTCCTCTCAACTTTGACCTACCATAATACTTGGAGCAATGGATTACTGACAAAAAAATGTGTACACTCACTTTCAGTCGGTCACATAAATTGTTTTGATATTTTTTGTAGTTCAGGTGAGAGGATGTGTTGGCTGTCCGTCATCATTATAACGTTATTGATCTCAGTAACAGCCTACATTGGCTGGTGTTATCTTATAATAACTGTTGTTGATGGCCAAACTATGAAGCTAAGGCCAAGTTGTACGTACTTGTATTGAGACTTTGACCCCTACTGGTGCCGTAGAGCAGTGTTTTGTTGAGCAGGCTGCGTCTGTCTGTTCCAACATCACATGTGAGGGTTAACATCGTGTAGAAATGGGCCTTAAAATGTGTAATACTTTTGGAAGAACTAAATGTTACTGATGAGAGCGATATAGCTTGCAAGCATTACAGACTGTGAGTGTTTCACAAGGCAGGGAATGCCTTCAATATGTGTGTTAGACTTTGAGGATACACACAATGCCTGTTGCTGAAAAACTGGATAAAAACCTCTTTCCTTACCTTTAATAAACCATTTGGATTCAAAAGTGCTTCTCTTTTAAAGCACCTCTAGGCAATCGCAAATGTTTACAGCTCTAAATAGCAGCAGCTGTCTGAACAATGTGGACAATGAACGTTACATCCTGAAACCATGCAAGCCAAATCCACTGGTCTGGGAATCTTCACTCCGAGGGAAATCAAAAGCTCAGGAAAAGGGCCAAATACCTAATATTGATGAGTTCAGCATTCTCTGGCAGTGATTTACGAATTTTAAGGAATTTAGTTTCAGTTTGGAATTCTTTCTCAATTTGCACAACTTTTCATGTGTCCAAACCCAACTGTAGGGCTTTATTTGTGAAGAGGGGTAAAAGATGAACCTAGGGAATCAATTAGGGATGATACTCTGTGCTGCAGCCCCACTTGCTGACTTTACATACATTCTTACTCAACACACACACACAAAATCTGTGTGACGCTGTAATGAATGTCCTAATTTCAGAGACCTAACAGCAGCCAAATGGTGGAACTTTCTCTCTACTTTACTCGCCACATTAACAACTGGCCATTAACTTCAGAATCATGTCTGTCACGTTGGTTGGTGATACTACACCCACCATCTAGTCTGGACAACAGATGGCCTTTTTAACAGCATGCCTGACAGTTCTGTCCATAAATCCAGAGCCAGGTCCGGAAATATTCTCCTCCATCAGTAGATGAAGCCCTCTGTCGTACCTGCTGCCCTCCCAGAAACCTCTGGTATTCTCATGAAGCTCATGAATGCCCTACAGTGCAGGAGAGACCCCAAGATGTGAAAGTATCCCTCAATTGCACGAGCCACTTGACATTTCTTAAAGGTTGGTGAGGAGCCAGACTGGCAAGACAAACTGGTCCCACAGCAGATACTGTACTTTAGTGCCTCTTTGCTTCTCTTAATGTACCTTTCATCATGCCATTATAGCAAAGTGTTAAGCTCTCAGTCTCTGCACATTGCAGTGCAGCTTGTATGTCCATGTGCACTAATGCACGCTTGCTCACTTCAAACTATTTAAACACACCTTGATGCAAGATGTCCCTTTTGAAATATTCAAAAACATAATCACCCTCTTTAATAAATAGTAACATTCATAAGCAAATACACCTGAACCTTGCTAAATTCAGTACAGTTTGGGGAGTTTTACAGCACTTGAGTCAAATGTTAGCTATTGCAAGCAAACTGAGATAGATATTGGTAACATTCATGGATTGTGGAGGTCTGGATCGTGGTCCATGCCTACTACTAATTATTCATACATTTCTGTCATATTCATAGAATGTGTTGTAACTTTGTAATGCTGTTCATTCTGTCCACATGACATCTATTCCTTCTGTCCATCCGGAGAGAGGGATCCTCCTCTGTTGCTCTCCTGAAGGGTTCTTCCCTTTTTTCCCCGTGAAAGGTTTTTTTTCTGTTTTTTTGGGGAGTCGTTCCTGATCCGATATGAGGTCAAAGGTCAGGGATGTCGCGTGTGTACAGATTGTAAAGCCCTCTGAGGAGAATTTGTTATTTGTGATTTTGGCCTATACAAAATAAACTGAACTGAATTGAATTAACATTTTCTTGTTGTGTTATGGTTGTGTTTTGAATTACAACAACCATGTGTTTAAAACGGCAACCCTAATTAATAAATATTAATGAAACCATTAGTGTTAATTTATTAGGAATGTAATACCAACATCTTTGGTAAGAATCTCTTAAAAATTAGTATTAAAGATGAACAACATATACATATTTAGAAGTATATTTTGCAGTTTAAGAATAAACATCACTGATCTCTGGAGGAAAAAGCATGTATTGGTGACACAGTAAAAAAAAAGTATTTTTGGAAATTCTGATTTTACCAGTTTGGCTAACACATTCTCCAATACTGAAATATTTGTAATAATCTACATCAGGTCGACACTGGCCTCGGCAGATAAGAAAAACATCCGCAGTTGGTAGAAGTTGATTTTATATTCATGACTACAAATGATTTTGAATGTGAACGTTCAATAACAAAACTTGCAGCACATTCCTGATTCCTGTTCATACACATCATACATTTCAGACTTATTGGATATGTAACGTTAAAAGTTCATAATCAGGGACAGCACATGCACAAGGATCATTTTACTCACACAGAGAACCTTCTGTTTTGACAAGTCATACATTCTTGTCAGAGACGTTGGCCAGCGTTGCTCACATTTACAAATCAAGTGCATCTGCTGACCTCATTGGCCTCAGGCATCTTGATTGACAGCAGGAGTGGAAAGATGAGAAATGATGAATCAGTGTGGATTGCGGCTTGGAGCGCTCCGCCTCAGCGTGTTTGTTTGGAACAAATAATGTTGAAGTCTCAGCCTGTCATCCACCAGGCAGACGACGACGAAGAAGAAAACTTCTCCGTCTAGATTGCATTTTAAAGATTGGTTTTGAGAGCGGCAGCCTATAAAGTTCCGTCCTCGCAACTTTTGGATGGCCAAGTTGAAAAATCGGTTGGACGCGGAACTGATCGGATCTGTGAAGCGGCGCACTTCGTCACGCACTTTAAAAAACAAGTTGTGCTGCAGCGACACCGCAGCCACATGTGGCTTTCATGAGCTGCATGTGTGTCGCTCTGTTTTCATGGGAAAGAGCGAGAGAGAGCGACCCGATGGAACTCCGGGAGTCTCCGACCAAATCCCACTTATCTATTAACACTGTCTGCTTGGAAGGTCACAGGGTATGTGCCCCCTCCTCCCCCTCCACACCCAGCAGGTGCTTATCCCCTTTGACACAAGTGCATGAGTCAAGTGGCTGACATTAGAATAACAAAGGCGGACCGCAGCAGATTGGAGATGGCCGGGTTTCACAGGTGCTGCCGCTGCTAAATCCCGCCGATACAGCGGGGAGATTAGAAGAGTCAAAAGTGATCATGGGTAATTGGTTATCTCACCTCGAGCACCTCGCAGGGTCTTATCCTCCAATAAGCCTCCTTATACTCTTGAGTGGACGACTGCTTTAGTGGAGCTGCATGGGGAGGGAGGCTGAAAGTTTTGGAGGCTTTGAAAGATTAATTTGAGAAACTGAGAAGAGTTGTGGCTTCTGCCTGGGCATGATGAAAGAAAAGGGATACAGTTATGCCAGCTAGCACACACACTCTCTCACCCCTCCCCTCCCCTCCACACACACACACACACACACACACACACACACACACACACACACACATCTTGATCCACTCAGGAGCTTCATGTTAGTTTTCATTATCAGCTCTCCCTCTCCACATAATTGAGCACAATACCCGTTGAGTTGGGCTTGGAGTTCCACAGCGAGAAAGGATGAATACATCATTAACCATGACTTCCCACACAAACACAGTCCTTGGTAAACAGTATGGAGGGAGACGGCGGGCGCACTTCCACTCGCACAAACTATAGGCCTAATTTCTTTCAGCCCTCTCTCGCCCGCCGGTTTGAAAAACCTCCACAAAGCCTATTTAATTGGTAATCCCAAAGACACAGAGAAGATGATCAGAATTAGGCTATAACATAGTGCCTTAATGAAAGGAGTGTTTCCCATCTAATTTAATCAATATTAGAATATCTGCCAATTACCAGCATTATTTTACTTTGCATATGAAAATCAGGACCCTGCTCATTTATCGCGGCCTCATCTCCCACACTGGTTGCAATACAAATGTGATAACAATGGCTGATTTTTGATTTCACTGCTCAGAAATAAGAAGAGAGGGTGGTGTCCTAATTAAACTCCATTCAAAGTGTTGATGAGGTTTAACCGGCGAAGTTAATTAAAAACTTTATTTCTCCCGTTCCCGGTCAAGATTAGAATCATGACGTTTGGAGTATTTAATCAAAAATATGTTTTGCAATTAATTAGGAGCTCATTTGCATATATGTATGTTAATTTGTGGGATGGGATTTCAATCACGCATCTTCAGCAAACCTCATCACGGAGTTGTTTGTTTTTTTGTTTGGTGCGCTAACCTTAGCTGCTGCACGGGACAGTTTGAGCAGCAGTAATGGATACTGCTGGATTACATGCTAATCTCATTTCTCCCCTTTACAGCCACAGATTAGCGCTGCGTATCTAATTTCCACGGATTCTCTCATTACCATGCTTACATGGCTGGCCCTTTTTTAATTGGAGATGCACAGGACATGAAGTTGCTGAGAAGGTTTCCAGATGCTGTCGACTTGATTGTTAAGATGATTAGGCAACATATCGG